>NC_133650.1:204061633-204362493 GCF_009905375.1 Apium graveolens
ATGCCAAATTCTTTTTCCTTTCCAAATTTATTGGATATTGCAATTCTGTTCATACTTTATATGACAGAGGTTTTCAGGAAATTATATAAAGAAGATGTATATGTGGATATATATATATATCAGAACTTAATGAAGTATATCATAACTTTATTTCCTTTAATAATATTTCAAAGATTTAATCTATTCAAATCTTGTCTTGTAGTCTCATCTATGTGATGAACTGTTGAAAGCTCATTATACTTTGAACAGTGGTAGTTCAAGCAGCTTTTTAAATGATATAAGTATAGTGAAGTATTTGGTAACTTCATCCCTTGTTTTTACTTATATCTAGTAAGTAATTATCTTACGCATGAAAAGATTCTAGTAAGTATCCATTTAGATACTTATATTTGTTATCACTATATATTATCTTGCGAGCTGTAAGGCTCACTCTTGCTTTATTTCTTCATCACACACAACAGTTAGGAAAGATGGCCAGACTCCAGCAGACCCAGCGCAAGCACGTGGGAAGCATCCCGCATCTTCCCGATGATGTTGTAGCTGCTATAGCTGCAGAGGTAGATCTATTGTAGATCAGACCATCTACTTTTGAGAATCAATTATGTATAATTATAACTTGTGGCAGATAATGGCAATTAACTGTAAATTATCAAGTAATCATTTTGGGTTGTAATAACTTTTAAATTGTGGATTCAAAGACTTGTACTTATTTCAATTTCATCTCTGAGACTATAACGGGTTGTGGTGTGTGTTAGTGTGGGGTCATAGCATAAGGTTATTTATTATTAATTAAGTGAAGTGATATTGTGGAAAGAAAGACCGTGACGACCCGGACGGATCTGGGGGGGTGTTACATGTCTTGATCATAAATAACAAAGCCACGCATGGCCAATAAGAACTCTAAGGTGAAGAAATGTCCTCTGCATCCATATCATCCCCTCCTCTCTCACTCGACGTCTCAATAGTGCCGGTCTCGGAAGAAGAAGAGCTAAGGTCCGCTGCAGCAGGTCTGGAAGATGACTCCGGAGAGGGAAGGAGATGATCCTAAGGAATATCATCCGAGACAACCACACGGGTACGAAACCTCTTTAGTAAGGTCTCATCATCAGGGAACACGTAGTCCGTTGGGTTAATGTCGGGACAAGCGTCGTTCACGATCCTGAGGGCCGAGTCCCAGCCAGTCCTGAAAAACCCAGGGAACACCGTGTTATCCCTAACCCTCATAGATTGAGCAAACTCATCCGTGTCCAAGTATGCAATAATGATTTTGTCCTTCTCAGCCTTCAGAGTAACTAATTCAGCGTTAGCCTCCCCTAGCTCTTCCTCCTTGCGCTTCATCTTCATCTCCAGCGCAACATATTTCCTTTGTTGCCTCTTGAGGGCATTATCCGCCTTGTCCGAAGCCTTCTTCCAGGATTCGGCTTGTCTAATAAATGCCTGAAAGTAGGCATTGGCCTGAAAGGAAAATAAAAATAGAAGGATGTAAGGCAAGGGAATAAATAACACTACCATAGGAATAAAGAAAGTAAAGAAAAGGAATATATCGAAGCAATAGACTGAGCCGACATAAGCTTAACCCGCTCCAAGTCCGAGCCTGCCACCACGTCGGTAAAGTCCTTAGGGGTTACGGAATGGTAAGACTAGTCCCAAGCATGCTTCGTGGAACCAACCACAGTATCTCTACAATGAAAACCCTAGAGAGATTGAAATGAACCTGTAGGTGTGTGAGCAGGAACGACTGGGGCTTCAGTGCCCGCAGAAGAGGCCTCCACCATAGGCTCTTTATGCTTCTTCAAGAAACTAGGCTCCGTAGCCTTACCCCGGGGATCCAACCCTGCGAGACGAGCCTTTTTCATCCTTGTCGTTTCCTCGACTACATGCAAGTTCTCGTTATTGATCTCCTTAGCCACAGAAAAGAAAAACAATAAACAAAGATAAGTGCACTACTAGAAATTTGTCGATAGACATCGCTTATTAGCCGATGTCTATTTAAAATCCAAGCGATGTCTTTGCATGCGATGAGAAAGGTAGGTGCATTACACATCGCTTATTAGCCGATGTCTATACACAGTTTAGACATCGTTTTTCTTAACAATGTGATGTATTTTTCTTCAATGTATACCTTCACTATGGTTTCAGTTATTCATTCATATGTCATGTATATCATTTTAAACTTATCACATATAAAGCAATATGATACATTAACATCGAAAAACTTGTTAAACTGATGTGTAACTTAACATATTACATCAGTCTTTTATCAGAAGCGATGTCGTACCTTTCTTTTTTTAATGGAACCGATGTCTTTGTGTGTGTTTAACATCAGTTCTTTCAAAATGTGATATCTATTATATTGTTTTACATCAGTCATTTCTTGTGAGCTGATATATGTGCCTGCTTATGACATCAGTTTATTGAATGAAATGTCTTATTTGACTACATTTTACATCAGTTATTTTGTTCATGAAGTGATGTTTGTTTATTTTTTTTATTCATGAATCCCCTGTTTCAATCAAATGCCCAAACCCAAACAAGAGTCATCCAAAAACATACCAACTGCCATTTTACCATTCCAAAACTAACCAAACCAAAACAAACGCAAAAACAAACATACATTCATTGATTTACCATAGATTATACCAATTACGTACATATATCCACCACCAACCAAACTTCATAATCCAAACAAACTACATAACTGCAATAGCAAGTACTAGACATCCACCATCGATCATTTACATAGTTCATCCCAAACAGAAATTTACCAACTAAAGTTCCCCCATTATATTTATCAACAAAAACCACTAGTAGCTCTTACAAATTCTTACAAATTCAGTCTACATAAAGGAGCTGCAGATTAGGCCTTTTTATAAGAAGGACTCGATATGGCTAAGAGTCTCACATCGAACCTCGTCCAGCTCAGCCTTGGCAACAGTCACCTTTCGATTCTTTTCGACCACTGAAAAGTGTAACACACAGGAATTAGTAACAATGAATTCTACCACAAATTATATGTACACCAGTTATATCAAGAATGAATTAAGCAAAAAAATATACCTTTTTGACAAATGTCATTTCATTATCCATGGCAATTTCTTTCATATACCACATAACAACATAGCCGCATTCAGTTCCACCGGGCTGTTTGGGGCATCCCTATTTAATCCAAAAAACTCAGACCAATTAATAAGTAAATTAATGCCCCTATCTAACCGAAAAAACTCTGACTAATAAGTAAATTAATGCCCCTGGTTCTTACGGTAACATATCTGATAGTCGGTGCTTTATTTCCCCTTCCGGCCTGAATATTGAACGCAATCACAGCCCTGTCATCTTAGCAGTATCAATAACACAAATTGATTGATATCTCAATAATGAAAATAATCACTCGAAATTAAATGCAAATACCTTGATATTGCTTTTTCCAACTCGGGATAGGTAGTTGAACGAGGCAGAGGATTGAGTATGAAAACCTCGCCCGCCCAAATCACAACCAATATCCAATGGCAGCTATTTTTTATAAATATTTATAATAAACAGAATTAATATCAGAATCATATCATTTTGAATTTCATGCTTATAAATAAATAAAGCGATTTATAATAAATCTGGAGACATTTTTTATGTACTTACTTGCTATTATGTGGCATAAAAAAGAGACGATCAGGATTACCCTCTTTAAATCGACTAACCAAATTATCTTCAAAATTGTTGTTCAAGGTAAACGAGACTCCGGGATCACAGAAAGCAAATTGCTCCAAATTTTCATTTTCACAAACCATGCAATGCAAGTATCTGCATTGCAAATAAAAATGAAATTATAAAAAAACAAGAATATAAATGCAAAAATTATCAACAAGAAGCAAGACAATAATTAAAAAATTTTATAATACTCAGCGCCATGTATGCAAAAATTGCTGCTTGGCCAATCATTTTAAACTCAAGCAAAGCAATTATGTTTTCATGCAAAATGAAAATTCTTTTCTCAACACCAAACACCTCCGCATCGCACGGGATTTGAATGGAGTTTCCAGTGGACTTCATGAATGTCGTTGCATGTTATACAACAACCGAAAGCGCCTTCGGAACATTTTTATTGATTTCTATATTCTCAAATAAGGACTGAACCTTATGCAAATAAGTTAAAGGATCATTCCCTTTCCTTTTACTTTTCTGAAAAATATTATCAAATTTATTAAAACAAATATAGAGTTAATATAATAGTGTGAGATCCAATAAAACATACATGTAAAAATATATACCGCGGTAGCAGGACATCTGGGAATATGATTAAGTCGCTGGGGCCATGAGACGTAGGAGCCAAAAGCCTGCTCTAACTGTTCAATCTCACCGACTACCAGAATAGGAATCTTGGCTTGTCCTTGGATTGGCCCATCCACTGAGACACGAGCACAACCAGGCTGCATTGGCAATCCGTGAATAGATTTGTTCATGTCATCATCGTCAAACAACAAGCCAAATGCCACCTTATTTTCTATTGTGCCCACAGCCAACTCACATTTTAGTGGACAGCCTACACCACATATATATTAACGAGTAACTATGACGAATGCTTGAATAATGTCGAGCTAAATAAATAAATGTGCTTGTTATTATACCTTGTTCTCTAGTGGAAAAGGATCCATTTGATCATCACTATTTGAGCATCACAACTTGCTTTATCCGAAACCAGAGGAGATGAAATATTTGCTTTACTGAGTAAGCCCTTCAGTTCAGCCATTCCTGCCTTGTCTTCTCCATTTCCTTCGCCATCTCTTGCTTGGCCATCTCCAACTCTGCATCCCTCTCACAATCCCGGGCCAACAGCTCAGCTTTGGTTATTCTACTTTTTTTTTCATTGGTAAATTAAAGAAAATTGATGGGCTAACAAGCCTCCAACTCCTCGAACCCTCCCCGAGTGTTCAGAGTTTGCAAGGTCGTAGTTAACACATCTTGACTCCCAGAAGGAATGAATTCCCCCTTACTTTGCAGCTCCAGTAAATTCTCCTGTCATGAGAATGTTAACATATAAATCAGAACTGAATGAACCTCCTCATAAAAATATTAAAATTAGAACTGAATTGAATTGCATTAAAAAATTAACGTTGCTTGTTAAATACTCACAATTCTTTTCCCTATTTCAGCTAGCTCTGGATCAACCTCCTCATCATCAAGTTTTCCCTTACGAGCCTTGTGCCACATAAGAGCCCGATCAGGTTCTTCATCGAGAGCCAAGGTTCCTTTCTTTTGCTGATTAAAATCAAAAAATATTAAAACAACAATATATGTAGAATGCAACTATTTAAGTTCAATGCTTAAACAGAGGTTACCTCTTCTTCCAACAATCCAACATAACCCTTTCTAGATGTGCGGTGAGGATATTTTCGATTGCTCACCCGCTCCATTTGTTTTTCACTAAGTGACTACAACAAACATTTTAAATAATATTAACATGCTATTTTTTCCCTAAAATATTTGTAATACATAAAAATATCAGTTCACACATAAATAAAACACAGATATAAACCACCAATCTCTTTCGCGTATACCTTCCATGTCGAGGTAGTCCTTTCAGCAACAAAATTTTTCCAAGCCTCCTTACCAACAAAAGCATACTTCACTGGAGGCTTCGTAGTTTCTTCTTTTGTTCAAGATACGACATAACTAATCCCTTGTTAAATTTGCTTTAAAAGTTCTCCACTTTGCTCCTGCAACCTGATCAGCCCCTTTCTGAAGTTGCTTGAGGACTTTTAAATGTCTCCTGAAACCAATGTTATGCTCTACATGAGTACAAGAAAATGCAAAATTTACAAAGTGCATAAAAAATGGCTTATTTATATACCTTCACATCGATCCATATTCTCTCCTTTAGTTCATCGGGTACCTTTGACCAGTTAGGATATCAATCGAATCATCGTCCTAGCCAACATTCCGGTGTACGGGACTGGTAGACTGTGCCTTGCATTCCCGACTGGAACTCCATGTGCATTGCACGATACCTTTGCTTTCTTGCCTGCGCCTTCCTCACCACCACTTTGTGCATAGCGGAAACCCCTCGGGCAAATCCATACCTTTTCTTTGTAGTTTCGGAAGTAGTGACTGTTGTTTTCATGTCTTCCATAGAATCCACATTTTCATCTTGAGGTTCTGTTTCCGGCTCCAAGCTTTTACCCACCTCCTCATCTAACTTGTCTTGTACTTTAGATATTTGTTTTTTATTTGCCATTTATCTTTTTCAATCTGAAAATGAAACATATATTTCATTAGTCACAAGCATATATAAATAGTTATAAATAGTCATAACTAAACTAGTGAAGTATGCATACATAAACAGTTATAAACAGTTATAAACAGTCAGACACGATGACTATATGCATTCATAAATAGTCATAAACATACGAAAATTCAAATAATATCATTAGGTATAAACAATGCTAAACAGTTACAAAAAAGGAGATACATGACTGCAAATAATATTGTCACTTCTTAACCCATGTGCCCTTAATATTGTTCTCTAATATTTTTTCAACATCTTCACCGACATCACATATAGAATTTGGCAGCAGAATGGGGGATTTTCCATGGTTTGTGTCTCCTAAATCATCGTCGTTATACACATATTGGTAGTCTCGAGTTGTAGAGGTTAATACAACGACCACTTGGCATCCACCGGATCTTCAATATAATAAACTTGCTTTAACTTGATCCATAAACACATATTTATCTCTCTTGTGGCCTTGTCGACTTAGATCGACAAGTGTGAACCCAAGATCATCCACCTTAATTCCCTTGTCAATATCTGCCCAATTATATATAAAATAACGGGGTTTGAATGCATGATAATCTAGCTCCCATATTTCTAAGATAACACCGTAAAATGTCAAGTCACTTTCTACGGGGTTCAAATCTTTAGCGCTAGACACTTGGACAGTTTTAGCAACTAAAGACACTCCACTGTTTTGACAACCCTCACACCGTCTCGCTCTTTTGTAAAGTATCGGACCCCGTCTACTAGATAAGCTTCGTAAGTCAAAACTGAAAATGATGGTTTTCCCGGCTATCCATCTTATTGTCTCTGAAACTCCTCCAGGATTTTCCTCCATTTCACTACTAACCTACACATTTTCATAAACAAAATACTTCTAAATTCCATATTACTACAAAGCAAATAAATTAAGCACAAATGAAACTATAAAATACTAACTTTTTCTAGAAACCAATCGGCAAAAAGGCGATTGTGCTCTCTCAAGAGCCAATGACACTTTTCTTTTTTCCTTGATGGATTCCCTCTAGATACTCCTTATGCATTCTAACAGAAATTATATAATCGTTAACTAGCCAGTAAATATATAATTTATATATTAATTGAACAGCCAAAAAATTAATAAATTCTTACAAAATATATGGCTGTACTTCAACGTTGTTTAGAAGAACATGTAAATGAGCTTCATCCCGCTCTTTTTCTTCGATTGATTTCATTGTCACAACAGATAATGGACCACTTAACTTGCCTTCATCTTTATGAAGACCAGCAGTGGTGCAAAGCTTGCTTGACAAACTCTTGGCAGAATTCTACTGATTCTTCTCCCAGATAGCATTCAGCTATACAGCCTTCGGGGTAATAACGGTTGCGTACGTACTCTTCAACACCTTATTAAACCTCTCAAATGCATACATCCATCTATAAATATTGGCCCACATAACCGTAATTCCCGAACCAAGTGCACTATGAGATGTATCATTATATCAAAAAATGATGCAGGAAAGATTTTTTCCAACTCACACAAAGTTACAATTACATCTAATTGTAATTTATCTAGTTCGATACATCTACACTTTGCTGCACAAAGCATTAAAAAAGAAACACAACCTAATTATGGTGACCCCGACTTTTTTTGGAATTACCGCACGAATTGCAATAGGAAGCAGTTGTTGGAGTAAGATGTGGTAGTCGTGGGACCTTCATCACAAACATCTTTAATTCTTCCATGGAAACACAGTTTTTAATGTTCGACGCGTGTCCATAAGGAAGTTTCATGTGCATTAACGATGACAACATTTTCTTTTTTTCTGCCTTGGACAAATTAAAAATCGAAGGGGGTAAGTAGGTTTTTTTTTCTCCTTTTTGTGGAGTTAGATCAGCCTTAACCCCCATGTCAATCATGTCAAGACGAGAAGCTTCACTATCTTTAGACTTAGATTTCATATTTAGTAGTGTGCCGATCAAGCTATCACACACGTTCTTCTCGACGTGCATGACATCTAAACAATGACGGACATGGTGAAACTTCCAATATTCTAATTCAAAAAAACCAACTTTTTCTTCTATGGACAATCAACCTTCTTTGACTTCCTTACTTCCTTCCCAAACTGAAATTTAATTTTATCTTATTGCAATAAAACCTCTTTTCCAGACAGAGGTTGACGTGCCTGCCCTAATTCTTGTTGTCCATTAAAAGCGGCCTTTTGCTTCCTATATGGATGATTCCTAGCCAAGTAACGCCGATGGCCTTGGTAACACATCTTCCTGCTATGGCTTAAATACTTGGAAACTGTATCATCAGCGCATACTGGACAACACATATAACCTTTATTAACGCATTCAGACAGATTTCCATATGCGGAAAGTCATTTATTGTCCACAATAAAATTGCTTTTAAACTGAAATATGACTTGGTGTATGCATCATAAACATTTGGTTCACCTTCTTCCACAACTTCTTTAAATCATCGATTAAAGGCTGTAAATATATGTCAACATCATTGCCAGGCTCATGTGGACCGGAAACTAAAATTGTTAGCATCATAAATTTCCTCTTCATACATAACCACGGAGGAAAATTATAAGTCACTAATACTATTGGCCAACAAGAGTATCTATTGGTTAGACCGTTAGTATGTGGGTTTATAACATCTGCAGACAACGCCAACGAATATTTCATGCATCACTACCGAAGGCAGGCCACCTATAGTCGATATTTCTCCAAGAAGGAGAGTCGGATGGATGCCGCATCTTTCCGTCTTCTATTCGCTGCTTTGAGTGCTAGGTCATTAGTTCAGATGTAGAAAGAGATTTAAACATCCGTTTTGAATCTTGGTATAATTGGAAAATACCACATTACTTTAGCAGGAACATTAATCCTTATTTTACCATCCTTTCCTAACTTCCAGCGAGATAAACGACACTTAGGACACTCGGAAGCATCAATATTTACCCCCCGATACAATATGCAATTGTTTGGACATGAGTGATATTTTATGTTTTCTAGGCCCAAGTCGGATAAGGTTTTCTTGGCTTCATATGCATTAGGTGGCATCACATCGTCCTTAGGAAGGAGAGAGCCAACGGTAGATAGCAAATCGTTAAAGGCACTATCACTAATTCCAAACCTAGCTTTCCAATTGTGCAATTTTAGCATCAACTCCAACTTGGTACATTCACTACCCTCATACAAAGGCTGTTCAGCATCAGCCACAAATCTCCTAAACTGATACAAACTCATTATTGTACTCACTCGAATTATATGCAGTATCACAAATATTGACTGTTTCTGATGCAAGGCCAGGGGAAGGTATCGGTGTGTGGGCAGACGTAGGTGCAGGGGCAGGCGTAGATGCAGGGGTCGGAGCATTTTTATTAACTGATGACCTACTTACAGACCCTTGAGTATGCCAAATCCAATCCAGGTACCCCAGACTAAAACCATTTTCATATAAATGTCCCCTGATAATCTTAACTGCAAATTTTTTGAAGTTAGCACATCTTTTACAGGGGCAGGGGATTCTTTTAGGATCACTAGCATTTTCCTCGGCAAATATCAAAAACTCTTCAACCCCGATTTCATAGTCAAGTGTGTCCCTATCTTTGAAAATCCAAGATTTGTCCATGTTATTCTCAAACTACCTGATTGTCAAATAACATATTAATTTACTATATACTATAGTACATTTACTACCTAGTATAATCAATGTAAAATTCCTATATTCACTCATAAACCATGCTATTTACAACGACAAGCCCCAAACACAAATATATTTACAAACAACACAAACAAAAATATATACAAGCACTTGTTATTACATGTAAATCCGTATTTTAACTACACATACAACTACACATGCAACAACTACACATTTCAATTTCACATGCATACATATAACTACAAAAATATATACATGCAACCCAAACATATATAAATAGATATGTAAAGAAGAATATACCTAACAAAGCAAGCTCCAAAATCCCAAAAAACACAACAACAAACTCCAAGACCAAAATCCAACTTAATTAGCTCCGAGATTTAAGCTTTAATAAATCCTTAGCTACAAGATTTAGCTCCAAGAAACTCTACTCCTCACCTTAAACTTCAATGAACACACTTAACTCCTTAATCTTCGAATTTGTCACAAAAATTGAAACAAATGAGAAAAAAAACATGTGAAAGAAGACAGTAAGAAATTAAGAGATGAGTTGAAGAAATTGAGAGGTTTAATTGGAGATTCAAGGTCTAATCGGAAAGGGGGAAAGACAGTAAGCATACATTTGAGAATTCTAGGTTTAGCAATCGAGAGAGAAAGGGGGAATGAGTGAATGAGTTTTTTTTTTGTTTTTGTGGAGATTGTAATTTTTTGTTTTTGTTTTGATTTTGAATTATTTTTAATTTTATGTTATAATGTTATTAAAGTGAATGAGTGAATAGGGGGATGGGGAAATATACTAAGGGGGGGGGGGAATTTGGCTAAGGGCGGGGAGCAAAAGGGAGAAGCAGCGGGCTCTAATTTTTTAAAATTTAGCTTAGACATTGGTTATTATGTCAACCGATGTTAAAAAGAAATTGGACATCGGTTTATATGTTAACTGATGTGACGTAGTTTTTAAAAGAACAACTTAGACATCACTTTACTCAAAAGCTGATGTAAACATACCAAAAAGACATCACTTTTTTTATGTGATGTAAAAAAGGCTTTTAACATCAGTGACTTTTCTGACTGATGTCTAATGTGCGATGTCTAATGCTGATTTTCTAGTAGTGGTGGTGTCAATAGCGCATGAAAAAGATGAAAACATGGGAAGGGAAGAAAAGAAGTACCCTGCACAGAGACTGAGGAAAGTCCCAATTGAATCAAAGAAAATTCCTCTAACAAAATCCAGCTGGGAGTCTGGCCATTATCCTTTATAAGCTCATTATATATGATAGTTTCCTCGAGAGATAGGTGGATGGTTTTAGGGCTGCCATCTATGACCTTCCCAAAGGAGGATCTAAAGAGTGTGCCCCAGTCACCATTCTCCCATCTGAGCCCAACAAAACTATCCCTCCAGTGCTGGTTATTATCAGGGATTGAAGCAATGTTGAAGATTTGTGTAAATTTGGGTCGTTGTCTAATATAAACCCAACCGGGTTGGGCACTATTATAGCATTGAAAAAATTTCATAAACACAGCTACCAGAAAGGGGGAAACCACTCCTAAGGCATAAAAAACCATGAAACAAAGGATATTTCTCTAGGCATTTGGGGAAGTTGGCAAGGATTGGTTTGTAAATCATATAATAATCTAAGAATGAACTCATGAAAAGGAAACCTTAGCCCCGCGTTAAGGGCATCACCTTAAACAAATAAAGTGTCAGGTTTCCAGTGACACGTACGATCACCACCTTCAGCGGGAACTATTCTAAGGGGAGGATGAATGTTATAAGTCGTGTTAAGTTCTTTAATAGCATATTCCTTATACCATTTGTTACAATAATCAAAGGAATCTAAGTGACCACGGGTATTCGTCTCCCCTAGTGTTAATCATATCTATCAACGACATATAAGAAGAACGAATTTCAACGTCGTTACCCTCGCTCGGAAGCTGAAGCAATCTTTGCTACCCTTTTTGAGCTCTTATCTGCAATTAATGAAGACTGAGTCGAAGCTTGAGGCTAAATGTAGGAGGAGGAAGGAGGCCGAAAGTGGCTTGCTCTACCGGAAAATTTTTAGAGGGTGAGAGAGGAGGAGAGTTATGAAATCTCACTTCACTCTCCCCAATTATATAGACCCCTAGCTGGTAAATGGTTCGGTAAAAAATGGGATATTAACCAGTTACAACCGGTAAAAACCCAGCCCAAAGGCTTGGGTCCAATTCCAGAAGATTCCAGAACATTTTTAGGAAATCAAAAATAAATAGAAAGTAATTACAAAATTATTATATAAGAATACTCCAGAATATTCTAGATAGTTCTGGATAAAAGGCCATGCAAAAAGGACCAGAAAAGAAAGGCCCAACAGGCCCAATTAGTAGCCCAGGATAAGAGCCCAGAGTTTAGAAAGTTCTAGACAAAGGAAAGCCCAACAGGCCCAATTCTGGAACCTTCCATATTCTCCTAAAAGAAAGTAAAATAAAAATAATAAGATAAATGGAAATTCTAGAACAATCTTTAAAAAGCTGAAGTAAAATTTGGCCAAAGGAAAAGTCCATCAACAAAGCCCAGTAAAAGGCCCACGGATGAAAGGCTCAATCAAAAATTAGGTTAAGAGTCAAAATCCTGACCCAATTTCGGTCAGGAATTCTGATCGAATGATCCTGATCGAAAATTCAACGAGTAGAAATTATTGGACCTTAATTCGGTTAGAAAATAATTTTGTATTTAATCCTGACCGAATGTCAATCAGGAATTCTGATCCAATCGTCTTGACCGAATTTCGATCAGGAATTCTGATCGAATCACCCTGACCGAAACTAGTCACGACCAGAAAATATGGGGCCTTAATTTGGTCAGAAGCACAGGGTCAACTCGAGGTCCTGACCAAATTCGGTCAGGATCCTGATCGAATCGTCCTGACCGAAAATAGCTTCGACCAGACATTATGGGACTATAATTCAACCAGGATCCTGATCGAATGGATTCATGGTCGAAATTATATATAAAAAAAAAGAAAGAAAGAAAGATGGAAATTTTCTGGGAAATTCAGAAAAATAAGAATTTCTGAAATAAATTTTAGAAAAAATCACGAAAATTTCAGAAAAATTAAGGAAAATTTCCAGAAATTAAGGGAAATTAAATAAAATTCCAGAAATTAAAGAAAAATTCCTGTAAATTAAAGGAAAATTCATGTAAATTTAGGAAAATTCCAGAAATTAAGGAAACAATCCTGTAAATTAAGGAAAAATACCAGAAATTTCCTAAAAAAATAGGAATAAGGTAAGGAAAATAGTAGGGAGGTTCCAAAAATAACCTAAAGCCACGTACAAGGCAAATTGTTGTAAATGTGTAGGTCAATCCACACTTTACGCAGAAAACGATACACTGTAAGGGATTAAATGAACTTAACTTCCGTGAATTTTTTTACAATTTCCCAGAAGTTGGGGGGCAAATGATAGGGAGAAAAATAAACCCTGGTTGCGTAATTAATATCGCATTAATTATGACCGGGTTGGGCCAACAATAAATTCCATTATAAAGGGCCCAAAACCCTGAATATTGATTTATTTCTTAATTAATTAATGTGGAAAAAACCAGCTGATAAGTAAAGTCCAAATAAGGACACAATTCCTTGGAGATTGGCCTCCAGGAAATCTCATATGATTAGGATTCAATTTCCTGCATTATATGACTCCAAAAACAACTCTAAATCAGAGACTTGTCCACCAAGTCTCATAACCCTAATCTAATTCCAAGGCATTCCATGCCTATATAAGGGGTCTTACCCCACAAATCAGAACTACATTTTTGACTTGATCATTGGCAAATAGAAAGGTATGTATGTATCTTGTTAAGGCAGATCGAGTCACGAGACACAAGAACAATCAAATCGAGCCTCGACTCACGAATCCTAGCAGTAAATACACCATAAGTTTTTTATCCATAACAGAAAATTAAAAAACATACATATGGGACAATTTATAAAAAAACAAATTCCAGTAGATTGCATAATATAAAGGATTTACCCTAAAATACAACAGATATACATTAGTGTGAAAAAGTCTAGATCCATTTTTGAACTAAATTATTGTGTATCAACTATCAACTAACTAAAATAATAGGACAAACAAATGATAAAAATAACAATTTTTTAAGACTAAATGGTAAGAATATTTTTTTCAATATTTTTCTCATTCTTACAAACAGGATATAAATTTTTTTAAAAAAATCTTATTTTTTATGTAAATATGCCTTTTACAAAAAATACAAAAAAATAAAATGAAATACCCAATATGGTATACATGACCCTATAAATACAAAAAATTAGGTTAAATACCTATTCTGATATATTGTACTTCAAATAACTTTGATAATTTTTTGATAAATATCTCAGTTTTGATATATAAGTTACCAATTTCAAAAAATGTGTTAATTTTGGCCCTCATCCAGAACATAACCATAACCATGAAGATATTAAATATCTTTTTTATTCAATTTCAGACTATTAGCCTCCATTTTTTACACCCCAATGATGGTTTGTTTTCTGATCATGCAATGAAGGCTTCGGTGTTGAATTGGTACACAGAACTTAATTGTCCAGTATTACTAGAAAGCACTGCACTTAAGGTACTTTTGGTTGTATGTTAGTTTGACCATCATGGCTGGTACAAATTTTGAACTTTAGAATTTAAGACTGTTATAACCTAATTTATGCCGACCTCTTCTTCGTTCAGAGAAGTAGACTTCAGATTGCAAAGAGAAGAATGCGAGAGATGATTCCCCCGATTCACCTCCGCTGTGAGAATAAGTTAATCGGTTTTTAGGATGGATAATTCAGAATATGAGAGAGTACTGATATTTGTGTGTGTGAATACTAAACCTCCATTTATGTATATATCCCCCAGTTGACGTAACGTCTCTGTCCACTATATTCGGCCCGTTCTACCTTTTAGGGATAGTGGACGTTGTGGACAGGTGACCTTGTCTTCCTTACTGGATTGCTCCGGATCTCCATTTCATGGGTCGATAATCTTTCGGCCTGCGTCAGACCGATTCCACTTCGACCCAACATGAAACATGGGCCTATCATTGTGGGCCTCCAACATGTCCCTGAGCTTCGGCAGAGAATGACTTTCTAAGATGAAGTCCAAACGCTTCGGCCCACGAACTCTGTTCAGGGGAGAGTGTCGCTTGGGAACCTGAGCCTGTCTTAATGATGACAGTTTTCATGTCTCGAAACACCCCAACCCCATCTTAATCATTGAATTCCAAATGACTTGATCTCCATCATTGGTTTTAAAACCAACGTCTCTAGGATCAAGGATCCCAAGGGTCATATCCCTGGTTCCCCTATATATAGTTTCCTTCATTTACGACCTTTTCCTATACATTAATCTGTAACCCCAAACTCTCTGTAAAAGTAACAACTCCAGGCATCCAATCACGAGAAATACAAGATCAAGATTCCGTCAACAACCTCCACACTTTCCAAACACAAGTAAGCAATTTTCCTTTTACTTTAATGTTCTATGTTTTTTATTTTTTGCTTTTGGGGTATACGTTTTGCATACATTTCATGTGGTAGCGTAGAGTATTACCAGGGTGTGTTTCCTGTCCCTATTCTTCTATTTTTTTTTCTTTTTACCCTTTCTCTGAGTTGAGTTAGTTTTAGGATAAACTTAAGTTTAGGAGGATTTTTAGGGAAGGCAAAGTGGACAATTTCTGGGCTTAAACATTCTTCGGCGATTTTAAGCCTTGGAACAGTCTTCGGCCTTTTGAACATACTTCAGCATTTAGAACAGTCTTCACTTCGCCTTATCCTTTTCTTCTTTTTTTTTCTTTTTCACTTGGGGCCTTGTTGGGATTTAAAGATGGCATCCAGGTGTTTTGTGGGCCTTGGGCATCCTTCAAAACGCTTAGGCTTCGGAACATACCCTGGGAGCCGATCGCTCGAGTCCCCAAACCGATCTTGGCCTGCTGTACTCGGCCGCCTTCACACAATTTTCACTTTTCTTCGATCATTTGGTTCGAGTACACGGATGACGTTCCTCATCTTCGAATACATGATTATGGATCGGATATCCGTTAGAGGTCCTCAGGTACCTAGCGGTCTGGCCCAATTCAGCGATATTATTTCTTTCCCGACTGCGAACATCCCCACGCATCTGAGGTCCGCAGACATAGAGACATTCCACGGAAAATATTAAATTCTGAGGGGGGCTTACCATCTCTACCACCCCAAAAGTTCAGACCGTATCTTTAGCTGCCCCCCGGTCCCTTCAGGGTGCGAAGGTCGTACCATCGGAATCTTCGAAACGGATTTAAAGTGTGGCTTTCGTGTCCCCCTCCTAAAGTTATTAAAACATCTGTTTAGACAGATGAAAATCGCCATCGCCCAACTACATCCAAATGGATTCATCCATAAAAACACATTCTAGTGTCGTTGCATGGCGGCCGACGTCACGCCGTCGACTCATCTTTTCTGGTTCCACTACGACTTTCGGAGGAACGGGAAGAGTCCGGGGTTTTATACCATCGACCGTAGGGCCGGCCGAGGGGATTGGTGTGCTAGCAATTCAAGTAACAAGAAGAGCCATATAACGACTCGTATATTTTTCGCATTATTTAAATGTATAATTATTAAATAATTGAGTAAATAAAAGTGTGTTACTATTGTCAGCTATGTATTGTAGTCATTATGAATTGTGTGTGTTGTATTATTCCATAGTAAGTGATTTTATTTATCACTATTGTGTTTTGTGGATTAAATAGAATAATTATTAGTGATTTAATTGTAGTTTTATATTTATAAAATTAGAAATTATTTTCATAAATATTTGGATTGTCCCTAAAATTTTTTTATGGCGTTACAATTTCAATAATTATTTTTGGGGTTTCATAAAATTTAGAAATCAATATTTCATCAATTATTTATTTTTAAATGATTTTTCTGATTGTATTTATTTGCAAAATCAGTATTTAATTCCAGAATTCTTCAAAAATTGTGAAACTCATATTTTATTAAGTATTTAATATTCTGATAATTTTAAAATAATTTTACAAATTTTTGGGGTTAAATTTACCCGCACGTTTGCTCGTTAAATCGTTAAATGCGGGTATAATGTGTGATTCAAATATGTTTTAAAAATTATGAAAAACTTGATTTTATTAGTTTTGGGATTTTTAGAAAATTTTAAGACTAATTTGGATTTTTTTCGAGGTGTTTGCAATCGCAAGCGATATCGTTAAAATCAGAATGCGGTGTGAAGTACGATAATTAAAAATAGAAACCAGATAAATATCATCATTCTTATCCCTTATTTCTTCATTCACCATTTCAGTCTTCTCCCCCTGGTTCAATCTCTCACACAGTTCTCTCCTCTCTCTCTTGGCAGTCTCTCTCCCGTTTCTCCTTCTTTCCCTCTCTTCTTCCCACATTCGTTTCTTCTCCATGATAAGCTCCCATGAGCTGCCTATGATTCTTTTTATTTTCTATTCTTATGGCCGCCGCCGGATTTCTTTCCGGCAGGATGGTCTGCGCGCGTGAACGGCGCCTTTGTTTTCCCAGATGCGTGTGTGTGGTGCCTGTGGTGTGTATGTTTTATCAATTGCATCTTGTTGCCGCCTTGTTCCCGATTTCCAGATGTGTATTTTTATGTATATGCACCTATGTGTCCAGTTATGATGTTTTGTGAAATTGCCTGAAGCTGTCGATTCCCGTTTCTGGGGTTCGAATTAATTGACTTTCTTTCCTTTAAGGAAAATTTGAATGAAAATTTTGTTTACTCAATTAATTTATTTCGTAATATTCAGAAATTTAATCAGCGAAACCCTCGATTCGAAACCCGATTCGGGAACCTCCGGGTTTTGCCACCGTCGACGATGAACTTCGGTGAGTCGACGGTGGACCGTGATGATATAACCTAAGTCCTATAATTATTAAAATAATAAAATAATAATTAGTTCATAAAATTATTTCACGACATGAAAATTAGTAATTTTAAATCGAGGTCGGGCACATAATTTGAACATGAATTGTGATTGTTGAATTGACTGCTTGGGTGATTGGTTGTTTTGACGTTGATTATGTTTCTACGGGAAGGCCGATAGACAGAGGAGATGTTGTCCGATTTTCGGAAAATTAAACTCGAAAATGCAGGGACCTATCCTGTGATTATCGGGATTACCAATCAAACGTACATAGCTATATAATTGTTAATAAATATTGTACGAACCTACTTGCATATTGTGATAAAACATTTTATAAAATAATAACAACCTTTTTTACGAAATGTCGAATATAGATATTTCCCGAAAAAGATTGTCGAACCAAGTTTTGAGTATGTGAACCCTAGAGGTTATGTGTATCATAATAATATGTATAATTGTGGGTCGGATTGTGATATCATTTGGGTAGAACTGATAGCGAGGATATGTCAAGCATAACTGGTTTCCTAACATAGGGTAGTTTGACTTTATAGGTTCTAGTCAGAAGACCCGAGAATTGACGTTGGACTAAATATAGTCTAGTGATCAGTCGACAAGCTCAACAAGGTTTTAATCGAAGGACCTGAGAGTTGAAGTCGGATCCAAAATAGTCTAATAGTTAGACGATAAAGCCGAGCATCCAGATCGATTCACTGTCAATCAGAGATAGTTGTAAAGCTTTGCAAGGCAAGTACCTCTGACCATTCTTTGATGGTTCAGCATATAGGAATATACAGTTGTGTTATTCTTATAGTGGAACATAACGTTTTAATTTACGTATCCCCAAGATATGAAATTATTCGTTTAAACTATGTTTTGGGGAAAAGTAAATTCTGAAAATGCCTATCTCTAAATTATGAATAAAATTGGAAAGATTTTAAGGAGTTGTAATAAAATGGATTAAAACGAGATTGGTATATGATACCTATGGCAACACAGATGACAAGTTAATTCCTTTGGAAACACGGATGACAGGTTATTCCTGTGGCAACACGGATGACAGGTTGATTCACGTGGAAACACGGATGACAGGTTTATTCCCGTGGCAACACGGATGACAGGTTGATTCCCCTGGCAACACGGATGACAAGTTATTCCCGTGGCAACACGGATGACAGGTTGATTCCCTTGGCAACACGGATGAAAGGTTATTCCCATGGCAACACGGATGACAGGTTTTTCCCATGGAAACAAGGATGACAGGTTGATTCCCGTGGCAACACGGATGACAGTTGACTCCCGTGGCAACACGGATGACAGGGTGATTCCCGTGGCAACACGGATTATTGGGTGATTCTTGTCGTGGGATAGATGAATTAAAAAAGGAAATAGCATACTAAAATTTAAAATCAGTACATGACTGATGTTATTGTTCTACAGAGCATGCTAGTTATTGATATCCAGTTTATACATGTTTTTACTTGTTTTGTGACAAGTTATGAATTTTGTTCCTATAACTGTTTTATCATAAACTGTTTTACTTGTTATCCATATAGTGGTACTGCTGAGCAATTGATTGCTCACCCTTACAGAATGTTTTGTATATATGTATTACAGATGCCTAGGAGATTCTTCTGTCGTAGTCAGGGCAGGGTTCCAGATCCTTCCGCTCCAGGCTCCTCTGAGGTAGTTGTGTCAGACCAGATGTGGTCCTGTTGAGTTGCTGTATTAGGTTAGTTTTGTCAGGATTGTTGAAATAAGTTGGTTTGTAATAATTGTGTGACCTAAATCATACTTGAACTTGGCAAATATCTTGGTAAAAGGGGTCTTGTTTATGTTGTATCAATATTGAATTGGTTTATATTATGTTTGTTGATATTGTCTTAGTAACGTCAACTCCTAACCCCGGGGTTGAGGCCGTCACAGTTGGTATTAGAGCTACAGGTTTAAGTCCCTGACTTAGGTTAGGAGTAGAGTCAAAAGTGTGTAGGAAGGTTTATATAAAGTTGTGAGTCAGCAACTCAATCAGAGGAGCGATCCTAAGAGTTGAGTCGAGGGTTTCGAAGGCGTAAATCTGACGTCTATAGAGGATTGGCTGGAACTGGCCTAGCTTTTAGTGTGTCTCCTTCGTATATGTAATATTGGCATCGTCCGATAGAGATTTCTAGTTCTCCCTCTCGAGAAAACGAGTCTGATCGTGAAGGTTCAGTTTTTGAGCGGACCCTTGATGTGTCGGCTGAAGAGACACCAATATTATTCCTAAATATCGCATTTTCAATATCAAGGGATATTGCTGAACCGAGTGTGCGACCTCGGTAAGTTCAGATAGTATGATAGTAGACGGCGGCTTCTATGATAGCCAAGTCTCGTGGTGTATGTGGATCAATATTGTTGTTTATATCTTGTACCCTTACACGTATTCCTTGAGACACATTCTGCTTCTAGAGTAATCGTTTACCATTTAATAAGTTACTTGTGTTTCCTGTAAGAAAGTTAAAGCTCGAATTAATCAATTTAAAGTTCTATTAATTTTATCATAACCCAGATTTCCCCTCCCTATCCATTAATTTTTAATTTAAAAGTTGCTTCTTACCTCAGTAATTTTATCAGTTGATTGGGGTAGATAATGCATAAGAGTTGATTATTTGTTTGTGTGAAATAGGGTCTGGTGGGACGCCACCGAATTATGTGTTATACACTATGTGGTACTAAGACTGGCCATCTTATGTACTTGTATAGTTGCTCTCAGTCATATTTATATCTTCTTCATCTTTATTTCCTGTATAATTGATTTCTTGATTTTGAAATTCCATTTGATATTCCATGGTAATGAGTTCGCCAGTGACCTCTATAGTTAGACAGTCCTAGTAAGCAAAAGTTGACTGTCAGGAGGAATAGAAGTTTTACATCTGGTTGCTACTTCGGAAATGAAGACAGCAGAGAGGATTCAGGATTCGATATCAAAGGTTGCAGCTTTAGAAGAGTTAACTCAGTGGTAGATGGGTCATTTGCAGGAGATAAGAAATCGCCTTGAGAGGAATGGGTGGTTGAAACTCAGACTAGTGCGCCAGCCAAGTTCGTGATTCCTTAAGTTTGATATGACTTGCCAGTTTACCCTTTTTAGTTCGTTACTAGTATAGCCCGTCCAGTTTTGCGGTATATCGAATTTGTTGATGTTGTATTTTAATGGTGCTGGAAAGTTGATCAGTTGTTGTTATATTGAGAAGTCATGCTTCTGTAATGTTGTTGATTCTACTGTTGTCATTGTTGCTATTATTGCTAGCGTTGTTAATCTAGATATCTTTTATAAATGGATCATGATAATAAAGACATGGGTACTTTGATTGGGCAGCATTTTCCTGATACAGGTGCACCGTTTGAACACTGATATTTTCTATTATACATCCTCGTTATGTTTTTGAATAAATTCTCTGCTATATTTCAGGAAAATGCTACCCAAGAAAGCTACCCAGTCTAAAGAGAATAGTAGTAGTTTTGCTGTGAGTCCATCTATAAATGAAATTCTGGATTTGTTGCGCCAGCAGCAACAACAACTGCAGTTAATCCAACAAGTTCAGCAGTAGCAACATCAAGGAGTGAACCAAAATATTAATTTCAAATATTTCCAGAATGTTAAACCTCCTGAGTTTAAGGGCGAGCCTGATCCAGTAGCTGCTAGAGCATGGTTAAAAGAAATGGAGAAAGCTTTCAACCTCGTCCAAGTAAATGATAATCTTAAGACCGATTATGCAAGCTACTACTTAAAGAATGAGGTGAATTACTGGTGGGAGTCAACCAGGGCATTAGAAAGAGAAGGTCATGTCCCATGGGTGAAGTTTACCGAGTTATTTCTGGAGAAATATTTCCCTAACTGTAAGCGGAATCAAATGGAGATTGAGTTCTTAGAGCTGAAGCAAGGAGACAGAAGTGTAGCTAAGTATGAGGCTAAGTTTATGGAATTAGCTAGATTTTTGCCAGACTATGTAAACTCTGAAGCTCAAAAAGCAAAAAGATTCCAACAAGGACTGAAACCAGAAATTTGGAGCGGAGTTGTAGTTTTATAACTAAAGACTTATACCTCAGTAGTACAGGCAGCCATGGTAATAGAAAGTGATCAGAAATTCACCGCCAAGGAAAAAGAAAGGAAGAAGCGGAAATTGGATGTTATGAAAGAAAAACCAGATTAAAGAGAATCCATTCAGGGGTTTTAGAAGTGAATTGAAAAGAATAGAAATAGAAGATTCATGATATAAAATTTATCCCAGATTAGGTCTAGTGCCCCTTCAATTGCTTCCACTCAAACTGAATTAGTCAAGCTGGCGGTGGATTGTAAGTTGTATGTTAGGAGTCACAGTGGTCAGTGCAAAGGGAATGACCAGTGTTTTAGATGCGGTCGGAAAGGCCATTACGCGTCAGAATGCAACCCAGAGAGTCCAAGAATCACTTGTTATAACTGTGGTAAGGTTGGGCATCTTCTTAGGAGTTGTAGGACCGTTACTCAAGGAAGTATTGGAGGTAGTGCATCCCAAGGACCGGTATCCAGTACGGCTAGAGCCAGACCTTTAAGATAATCAAGAGATCCGAGGCTCAGGACTCGAATGTAGATACAAGTACGCTTTCTCTTAACCCTGTACCTGTTAAGGTTTTATTTGATTTAGGAGCATCTCAGTCTTTTATATTTAAGAATTGTGTGAGAAAACTTAACGTCAAAAGATTAGCTGAACCTTGGGCCCTAGAAGTGGCTAACCAAGACGGAGTCCCAGTAAATTAGTTATGTCCTAAATGCCCTATAGGAACCTTAGGACATTCTTTTTTGATCGACCCAAATACCTTTTGAGTGAAGAAAACTGGATGTAATCTTAAAGATGAATTGATTGTTTATCGTAAGGAAAAGATTGATTGCAAGAATACTAAGAATTGTAATATCATGAAAGATACTGCTAGGATGACATAATAAGATAAGAAGTTTCTTTCAATCACACAAGCAAAGAAGTTATTAAAACAAGGATGTAAAGTATACCTAGTACATGTAATGAATATTAGAGTTGGAAGAAATTCAGGTAGTAAATAAAGTTCCATGGATCTTTCTAGATGAATTACCAGGATTATCCCAGATTTTAAGATAGAGTTTCTCATTGGTTCAGTCCCAGAGCCGAACTAGTGTCAAAATCTCCGTATTGCATGGCCCAGTGGAAATCAAATAATTAGTTAAGCAACTTCAGGAATTGTTGGATAAGGAAGTGATGAGGTAAGGTATATCCTGTAGGGTGCACTAGTGTTGTTTATAGAAGAGAAGGACGGAGGTATGAAGTTATGTACCGACTATCGAAAGTTAAATAAGTTGACAGTTAGGAATAAGTAAACCCCTGCATAGAATTGATTACTTATGTGATCCAATTAAAGGAACGTGTTGGTTCTTGAAGGTTGACCTAAGATCATACTACCATCAGTTAAATGTTAATCCTGAGGTCATACCAAAGACTGCGTTTAGAACGAGATATGGACATTATGAGTTCCTGGTGATGTTATTTGGATTAGAAAATACACCAAACACCTTTAAAGATTTATTAAATAGGGTGTATGAGGAGTACTTGTATAAGTGAATTTGTATATATTGATAACATCCTCAGCTATTCAAGGACTAAGGAAGTCCATGTAGAAACTCAAGAATTTCCCTACGAAGATTAGAAAGGAAGCAACGGTACGTTAAGTTTTCAAATATGAATTTTGGTTGAGATTAATAAAAGATTATGATTACTCCATTAACAACCATCTGAGCGAAGCCAGTGTAGCAATAGATGCCTTATATAGGAAGGAAAGATTGAATGTGATTAAGATCAAGGAGGAATTAGTAAAAGAATTGGAAAGAGTGGAAGTTGAAGTTAAATACCCGAAGGTGATAAGAAACCACTGTGCGGGGTTAATTTTCAGTCCAAGCTGATTGAAAAGATAAAGAAATTGTTAGGCCCTGAATTAGTTCACCAGACTATAAATATGGAATATTAATTCGGAAAAGGTTAAAATCAACTCATGATACACAAAGAAAGAATGCAGATTCATATCGGAAAGATATAGAGATAAAGTTGGAGCATTAGTATTGCTGAAGGTTTTGCCTTATAAAGGAATAATGAGATTTGCGCATGAAGGTAAGTTAAGCCCAAGGAGTATCGGACCGTTTATTGAGAAAGTAGGTAAAGTCGCCTATGAGTTGGCGCAGTTGCCACAGCTGCAGCATACTCATAGTGTGTTTTACGTCTTTATGTTAAAAGAATATATCCTTGATTTGAACCAAGAAAATATGTATAATCAAATCCAGACTATAGGCTATAAAGCGTGAGTCCCTAAAAATAAGTCGATTCCTATAGTGGAAGTACTATGAAGAAATTCTCAAGTAGAAGAGTCTACCTGAAAGTTAGAGTTAGATATGTTAGACAAATATCCTCACTTGCTTAATTAGTTAAGATTCTGGGGACAGAATCTTTTTAAGGGAGAAGGATATAACGACTCGTATATTTTTACATTATTTAAATGTATAATTATTGAATAACTGAGTAAATAAAAGTGTGTTACTGTTGTCAGCTATGTATTGTAGTCATTATGGATTGTATGTGTTGTATTATTCCATAATAAGTGATTTTATTTATCAGTATTGTGTTTTGTGGATTAAATTGAATAATTATTAGTGATTTTATTGCAGTTTGATTTTTATAAAATTAGAAATTATTTTCATAAATATTTGGATTGTCCTTAAAATTGGTTTTATGGCTTTATAATTTCAATAATTATTTTTGGGATTTTATAAAATTTAGAAATCAATATTTCATCAATTATTTATCTTTAAATGATTTTTCTGATTACATTTATTTGCAAAATCAATATTTAATTCAAGAATTCTTCAAAAATTATGAAACTCATATTTTATTAAGTTTTTAATATTCTGAGAATTTTAAAATTATTTTGGAAATTTTTGGGGTTAAATTCACCCGTATGTTTGCTCGTTAAATCGTTAAATGCAGGAATAATGTGCGATTCAAATATGTTTTAAAAATTATGAAAAACTTGATTTTATTAGTTTCAGGATTTTTAGAAAATTTTAAGACTAATTTGGATTTCTTTCGAGGTGTTTGCAATCGCAAGCGGTATCGTTAAAATCTGAATGCGGTGTGAAGTATGATAATTAAAAACAGAAACCAGATAAATATCACAATTCTTATCCCTTATTTCCCCATTCACCATTTCAGTCTTCTCCCCCTGTTCAATCTCTCACACGGTTCTCTCATCTCTCTCTTGGCAGTCTCTCTCCCGTTTCTCCTTCTTTCCCTCTCTTCTTCCCACATTCGTTTCTTCTCCATGGTAAGCTCCCCAGTGCTTCCTGTGATTCTTTTTCTTTTCCATTCTTATGGCCTCCGCCGGATTTCTTTCGGGCAAGGTGTTCTGCGCGCGCGAACGGTGCGTGTGTTGTGCCATATGCGTGTGTGTATTGCTTGTGGTGCGTGTTATGCCACGTTTTGGCATGGCAAATACTTTTTAATAATTCCGTAATTTGTTAATTATTAATTACGGCTAATAATTAATTGCTTAAGCCCCAAGTTATCCTCTCTCCGAAACGAGGAAAGAATCAATCTCAATAAATCAATAACGGAAAATATCTCTCAACGATATTCTTCAAATCAGGAAGATATCACAACGCTCAGATTAAATCAGATAAAATCGGTAATTACCACATTAACGAAACTTATCCCTAAAGTCTCTTAGGGATAAGCCAGAATTTCACAGAACTGCGTAGGCTTGATTCAATATAAATTGGTACGCAGGTATCTTGGCAAAGGGATCTGATACAACGAGACAAATCGAGACACCTCCCAAGTCCAGCCCCTCTTTTTCATAAACCCTAATCTCACAACTACACACAAATTGCTCTAATATTCCAGCAACCCTCCGATTTCGTGTTGTTACGAAATTCCTCCAACAACATTCCATGGAGTAAAAAGAATGACGAATGAACATGTCATGTTGAGATTGCGGGGCCAGCAGGAAAAAGAAAAGGACAAAAAACTTGAGGAACACTAAAACGCACCATAGAAAAATGGTGACACTCGGAAATTCACAGCCTGTTAGAAGCGGAAAATAAAGATAAGATTTTTCTTCTCCTGATTTATTTCTGCAAATTTATTATTACGTGATGAATGCATAGATATTATGTTTTTCTTCTAATTTTTTATAAGAAAAATATTCAGTGATAAAATTCGTGCGAGTCACATATTTTTATGATTGTAAAATTATTGCGTCATCTTAATTTTGGACGACACACATATTTTGGGAAAAAATCGTACGAGATATTTATTTGAGAGAATTGTGGATTTTTAGAAGATCGTACGAGCTGCATCTTTTGGAAAAATAAATTATATATACGAGATGCATAATTTTGGGAAAATATTTAAGAAAGAGCATTATTTTTGGGAAAAATAAATATCGTGACAATTTTAAATTGGCATATTTATTATGTTTGAATTGCGTTTAAAATATTTTGCATATACTGTCGCGATAATACATATATGTCGAAAAATATTTTCAAACTTGTGAATGGGAATTGCTATGTTTGGTAGCTGAGACAACCACTTGGAATGATATACACTACCGATTGTGAACTTGTATTATTGACACCTTGCACCTAGATAGGCAGAAAGATTACAAACGGAAAGATTGAAGGTACGAGCTCACCTTATCTCAAGTATGGAAAGAGATTCAAGGTGCGAGCTCACCTTATCTTAAGTACAGAAAGAGATTGAAGGTCGGGAGTTCCGCCTTATCTTTTGCTGAAGACATGTTTGTTGATCTTGTTACATTTATATAATACTAGCAGTTCACCTCAATAATACAATTTTACAATCGACTGTTATATCTATCTTGAAGTGTGTACGTCAAGGTCCAACTTAACATCATTGTTCGCAATGGATTTATAAATTTGTGCTCGCACAACCACAAACAAGGGAAATATGTATCTTTTTCGGATCTTGCATGGTCTCGCACGTGCATTCGCATAATTGTTTTGAGCACGAAGGTGCTCTATGTTATTTACTAAACTCCGATTTTTAGTTGTTTCAGCGATTGAAGAATATTTAGTTCTCCACTGCAGCAAGCTACACTGAAGAACTGGGGGGTAGTTGTTATGCCACGTTTTGGCATGGCAAATACTTTTTAATAATTCCGTAATTTGTTAATTATTAATTACGGCTAATAATTAATTGCTTAAGCCCCAAGTTATCCTCTCTCCGAAATGAGGAAAGAATCAATCTCAATAAATCAATAACGGAAAATATCTCTCAACGATATTCTTCAAATCAGGAAGATATCACAACGCTCAGATTAAATCAGATAAAATCGGTAATTACCACATTAACGAAACTTATCCCTAAAGTCTCTTAGGGATAAGCCCAAATTTCACAGAACTGCGTAGGCTTGATCCAATATAAATTGGTACGCAGGCATCTTGGCAAAGGGATCCGATACAACGAGACAAATCGAGACACCTCCCAAGTCCAGCCCCTCTTTTTCATAAACCCTAATCTCACAACTACACACAAATTGCTCTAATATTCCAGCAACCCTCCGATTTCGTGTTGTTACGAAATTCCTCCAACAACATTTGGCGCTAGAAGGAGGGGTTTATTATTCGAGGAGGACGAATAATATTACAAAACTCGTGGGTTTATGGTTCATCCATACAATGGAGGATCGATAGTCAATTACCGATGGTGAAAAAAAAAGGGGGCTCGTGACAGATATATCCTATATGGATGTACAATAACACACAATTCAGCGGAGTCCAGGCGGTGCAACATGGTGTAGCAAAGGCAGTCTCATGATGAATAACAAGACCCAGCGGCGGCATGCAAACTTGGCAAAAAAAATAATATTTAACATGGAGCGACCCGTGGCATTTAAGAAAACCCAACGATCAGGCGTTTGTAGTCACACGCGGACGGACTTGTTAAGGTAATATACACGCGCGGACAAGGAGAAATAAAAAAAAGGGAAGCAACCATGGAGTAAAAAGAATGACGAATGAACATGTCATGTTGAGATTGCGGGGCCAGCAGGAAAAAGAAAAGGACAAAAAACTTGAGGAACACTAAAACGCACCATAGAAAAATGGTGACACTCGGAAATTCACAGCCTGTTAGAAGCGGAAAATAAAGATAAGATTTTTCTTCTCCTGATTTATTTCTGCAAATTTATTATTACGTGATGAATGCATAGATATTATGTTTTTCTTCTAATTTTTTATAAGAAAAATATTCAGTGATAAAATTCGTGCGAGTCACATATTTTTATGATTGTAAAATTATTGCGTCATCTTAATTTTGGACGACACACATATTTTGGGAAAAAATCGTACGAGATATTTATTTGAGAGAATTGTGGATTTTTAGAAGATCGTACGAGCTGCATCTTTTGGAAAAATAAATTATATATACGAGATGCATAATTTTGGGAAAATATTTAAGAAAGAGCATTATTTTTGGGAAAAATAAATATCGTGACAATTTTAAATTGGCATATTTATTATGTTTGAATTGCGTTTAAAATATTTTGCATATACTGTCGCGATAATACATATATGTCGAAAAATATTTTCAAACTTGTGAATGGGAATTGCTATGTTTGGTAGCTGAGACAACCACTTGGAATGATATACACTACCGATTGTGAACTTGTATTGTTGACACCTTGCACCTAGATAGGCAGAAAGATTACAAACGGAAAGATTGAAGGTACGAGCTCACCTTATCTCAAGTATGGAAAGAGATTCAAGGTGCGAGCTCACCTTATCTTAAGTACAGAAAGAGATTGAAGGTCGGGAGTTCCGCCTTATCTTTTGCTGAAGGCATGTTTGTTGATCTTGTTACATTTATATAATACTAGCAGTTCACCTCAATAATACAATTTTACAATCGACTGTTATATCTATCTTGAAGTGTGTACGTCAAGGTCCAACTTAACATCATTGTTCGCAATGGATTTATAAATTTGTGCTCGCACAACCACAAACAAGGGAAATATGTATCTTTTTCGGATCTTGCATGGTCTCGCACGTGCATTCGCATAATTGTTTTGAGCACGAAGGTGCTCTATGTTATTTACTAAACTCCGATTTTTAGTTGTTTCAGCGATTGAAGAATATTTAGTTCTCCACTGCAGCAAGCTACACTGAAGAACTGGGGGGTAGTTGTTATGCCACGTTTTGGCATGGCAAATACTTTTTAATAATTCCGTAATTTGTTAATTATTAATTACGGCTAATAATTAATTGCTTAAGCCCCAAGTTATCCTCTCTCCGAAACGAGGAAAGAATCAATCTCAATAAATCAATAACGGAAAATATCTCTCAACGATATTCTTCAAATCAGGAAGATATCACAACGCTCAGATTAAATCAGATAAAATCGGTAATTACCACATTAACGAAACTTATCCCTAAAGTCTCTTAGGGATAAGCCCAAATTTCACAGAACTGCGTAGGCTTGATCCAATATAAATTGGTACGCAGGCATCTTGGCAAAGGGATCCGATACAACGAGACAAATCGAGACACCTCCCAAGTCCAGCCCCTCTTTTTCATAAACCCTAATCTCACAACTACACACAAATTGCTCTAATATTCCAGCAACCCTCCGATTTCGTGTTGTTACGAAATTCCTCCAACAACAGTGCGTATGTTTTATCAATTGTATCTTGTTTCCGTCTTATTCCCGATTTCCAGATGTGTATTTATATGTATATGCACCTGTGTGTCTAGTTGTGATGTTTTGCGGAATTGCCTGAAGCAGTCTATTCTCGTTTCTGGGGTTCGAATTAATTGATTTTCTTTTCTTTAAGGAAAATTCGAATGAAAATTGTGATTACTCAATTAATGTATTTCGGATTATTCAGAAATTTAATCGGCGAAACCCTCGATTGGAAACCCGATTCAGGCACTTCCAGGTTTTGCCGCCGTCGACGATGAACTTCGGTGAGTCGACGGTGGACCGTGATGATATAATCTAAGTCCTATAATTATTAAAATAATAAAATAATAATTAGTTCATAAAATTATTTCATGAAACGAAAATTAGTTATTTTAAATCGAGGTCAGGCACATAATTTGAACAGTGAATTGTGATTGTTGAATTGACTGCTTGGTTGATTGGTTGTTTTGACGTCGATTATGTTTCGACGGATAGGCCGACAAACAGAGGAGACGTTGTCCGGATTTCAGAAAATTAATTTCAAAAATACAGGGACCTATCTTGTGATTGTCAGGATTACCAATCAAACATACATAGATATATAATTGTTAATAAATATTGTACCAACCTACTTGCATATTGTGATAAAAGATTTTATAAAATAATTAACAACCTCATTTTACGAAACGTCAGATATAGGTATTTCCCGAAAAAGAATATCGAACCAAGTTTTGAGTACATAAACCCTAGTGGTTACGTGTATCATAATAATGTGTATAATTGCGGGTCGGATTGTGATATCATTTGGGTAGAACTGATAGCGAGAATATGTCAAGCATAACTGGTTGCCTAACATAGGGTAGTTCGACTCTGTAGGTTCTAGTCGGAAGACCTGAGAATTGACATTGGACTAAAGATAGTCTAGTGATCAATCGACAAGCTCAACAAGGTTCCAATCGAAGGACCTGAGAGATGAAGTCGGATCCAGAATAGTCTAATAGTTAGAAGATAAAGCCGAGCGTCCAGATCAATTTAAGGTCAATCAGAGATAGTTATAAAGCTCTTCAAGGCAAGTACCCCTGACCATTCTTTGATGGTTCAGCATATATGAATATATTGTTGTGTTATTCTCATAGAGGAACAGAACATTTTAAGTTACGTATCCCCTGGATTTAAAATTATTCGTTTAAACTACGTTTTGGGGAAAAGTAACTTCTGAAAATGCCTATCTCTAAATTATGAATAAAATTGGAAAGATTATAAGGAGTTGTAATAAAATGGGTTAAAATGAGGTCGGTATGTGATACTCGTGGTAACACGGATGACAGGTTGATTCCCGTGGCAACACAAATGACAGGTTATTCCCATGGAAACACGGATGACAGGTTGATTCCCGTGGCAACACGGATGACAGGTTGATTCCCGTGGTAACACGAATGACAGGTTGATTCTCACGGCAACATAGATGACAAGTTATTCCCGTGGCAACATGGATGATAGCTTGATTTCCGTAGCAACACGGATGACAGGTTATTCCCGTGGCAACACGGATGACAGGTTATTTCCGTGGCAACACGGATGACAGGTTGATTCCCGTGGCAACACGGATGACATGTTGAGTCTCGTGGCAACACGGATGACAGGGTGATTCCCGTAATAAACATGGATGATTGGGTGATTCCTGTCGTGGGACAGATGAATTAAAAAAAGAAATACATGCTAAAATTTAACTTTAGTATTTGCGCAGTACACGAATGAAGTTATTGTTCTACAGAGCATGCTAGTTATTGATATCCAGTTTATACATGTTTTTACTTATTTTGTAACAAGTTATGAATTCTGTTCCTATAACTTTTTTATCATAAACTGTTTTACTTGTTATTCATATAGTGGTACTGCTGAGCAATTGATTGCTCACCCTTGCAGAATGTTTTGTATATATGTATTGCAGATGCCTATGAGATTCTTCTGTCATAGTCAGGGCAGGGTTCCAGATCCTTCCGCTCTAGACTCCTCTGAGGTAGTTGTGTCAGACCAGATGTGGTCTGTTGAGTTGCTGTATTAAGTTAATTCTGTCAGGATTGTTGAAATAAGTTTGTTTGTAATAATTATGTAACCTAAATCATACTTGAACTTGGCAACGATCTTGGTAAAAGGGGTCGTATTTATGTTATATCAATATTGAATTGGTTTTTATTATGTTTGTTGATATTGTGTTAGTGACGTCAACTCCTGACCCTGGGGTTGAGGCCGTCACAAGCCATACACACTGGTGTTATATATCCGGTCTTTACTTGGAGGAGTTCGGTGTTTAGCATGAATTCGAACCAACTTGCCTATTGATGCCGGAGTTGTCTCCTGAAGAGGCGATAAACTATGGGGCTCTGGTATCCCTTCGGATGCCCAAAGTCCCGCTAACTAGTAGTCGGGACAAGGACTGGCTGCTCGCCCTATGGGGTAGTGGTAACACCTGTTCCTTACATTTTTTTCTTATTCTTCCTAAAATTTATTGCATCTTGTTGTTTCAACACCTGACCTTTCCTATGTTTTATTTCTTACAGTTTCTTCCCGACAAGCACCCTGCAAAGGAAGAGGAAAAAGGCTAAAAAAATATTTCGCCTTGGAGAGGGCGGCTTCCAGCATTTCACGCGGCAAAAATGCTGATGCCCGAGCTCCGGTCCAGTCGCCTCCCCACTCTCCCGTGCATTCCATAGAGTTAACTGCGGAAAACCGATCAGCAGCCTCCGACGATTCTCCCGACCCTCGTAAAAGGGGAAGGGCTCATTGTGGTGATGTCATCGAGACCTATGTCCCGAATTGGGGCGTACTTTCATCGGATTCTCTGGTGACAAGGGCTCCCCTTCAGGCTAGGGAAGTCGGACCAGACCTCTGTCGCGGCCTTATGCTTTCGAAGGATCAGCAGGTCTATGCTATGGTGGACCTTACCGAGGCGTGCACCGAACTGATGGCTCGGCTCTCCATGATATGCTTCATGCTTATTATTTTCTATTTTCCTTTTGATGCTTGGCTTGTACTTATTCCTCTTCCCTCATTTTTATGTCAGGTTCTTCCTTGGGCAGCTTCCATAGCCGACAAGATCCAGGATGCTCAAGCCCAGATGAGGGCGGCCAATCAGCTTGAGATTAGGTGTACAAAGGCCGCGGAAGAGCTCAAGCGGAAATAAAGAGCCCGAGAGGTATTCGAAGGTCAGGCTTCGGCCCTAGCTATAGACAAGTGGAACCTAGAGGAGGAGGTGGCTCGTCTCAAGAAGCGTGTTGAACAACAAAACGCTCAGCTGAAAGCCACCAGGAAGATGCTCCACAAGGAGAAGAAGACGCTGGAGCGAACGGAGGAACGTTGTTTTCAGATGGGCTTTGACAAGGCTGTCATCAAGGCTTCCGGGACAGAGGGCTTGTGGTACCTCCTGCCCAACATTCCACAGGGGTTGGGAGTACAAGCTTCTACTTGACATCGGTATGGAAGATCCTGTCGGGAGGACTGGTGGCGACGGGCCTCTAGTTGTTTCCTCCAATTCCAAGGAAGACCTTTCGGAATAGTCTAGTTAATGTTTAAGTTAATCATGAACTTATTACCTGCAGGTTGAATTACTTTTGCCTTCGAGAAGGATTATTATTGCCTCTGGGCGGATTGTAATATTTTTATTTTTGATATTTCTCCGTTCTCTTTACTATCTATAGTATCGTCTTTATTTTCCTTAGTTTACTTCTTCGGCCTCAATTTGGGCCTTAGTGAAATTCTAATATTTTACTTCTTTGGCCTCAATTTGGGCCTTAGTAAAATTTTAATATTTTACTTCTTCGACCTCAATTTGGGCCTTAGTAAAATTTTAATATTTTACTTCTTCAGCCTCAATTTGGGCCTTAGTAATTTTAATATTTTTTTTGCTAAATTATGTATATATCAACAGAGGACCAAAAACAAGAAGGGATCTACCCTAACTTCTTCGACCTTAATTTGGGCCTTAGTAAAATTTTAATATTTTACTTCTTCGGCCTCAATTTGGGCCTTATTAAAGTTTTAATATTTTACATTTTTGGTCTCAATTTGGGCCTTGGTAAAATTTTAATATTTTACTTCTTCGGCCTCAATTTGGGCCTTGGGAAAATTTTGATATTTTGCTTCTTGGGCCTTAGTAAAATTGTAATATTTTACTTCTTCGGCCTCAATTTGGGCCTTAGTAAAATTTTAATATTTTGCTTCTTCGGCCTCAATTTTGGCCTTAGTAAAATTTTGATATTTTGCTCTTTCGGCCTCAACTTGGGCCATAGTAAAATTGTAATATTTTACTTCTTCGGCCTCAATTTGGGCCTTAGTAAAATTTTGATATTTTGCGTCTTCGGCCTCAACTTGGGCCTTAGTAAAACTTTGTCAACATAGTGCAAGCCTTCAGATAAGTATTATTTTGGCCTGTTTATTGCCCCTATCTGAAATTAAATGACGGAATTAAAAGAACTAAAATAAACTGACAGGGCTTCATATGCCTTACTGAAAAAGTTTTGGAGTCTAGAAGCGTGCCAAGTATTTTTGATAGGCTCTCTGGCCATGGTTTTGAGCTTATATGTTCCCGGCCTGACCACTCCGGAAACCGCATAAGGACCCTCCCAATTGGGCTGAAGCTTGCCTTGCTTAGTAGGCATTGAGGTAACCAGTTCCCGAAGGACTAGATCACCTACGAAAAAGCTTTATTTCTTGATTCCCTAATCATAATATCGGGCGGCCTGTAGTTGGTATTTCAAATTTCTTTGATAGGTCACCTCCTTTTCTTCCTCCAGGAGGTCTATGTTGGCTCACAGACCCACCTCGTTGCTTTCAATTTCAAAAACTTCCGTCGATGGGACTCGAGGCCCACTTCAATTGATAGGAGTGCATCTGTCCCATAAGCTAGTCTGAAGGGAGTTTCTCCTATGGACGACCTTGGTGTCGTTCGGTAGGCCCACAAGACCTGGGGCAGCTCTTCATCCCACAGTCCTTTTGCTTCTCCTAACCTCTTCTTAATATCATCGAAAATAATCTTGTTCTCCGCTTCAATGTCACCATTTCCTTGTGGATTTCCCACAGAGCTGAATTTCTGTTGGATTCCGAAGTGGTGTAAAAAAGTTCGGAACTTGTTTATGATGAACTGACTGCCATTGTTAGATATACATACTTTGGGGATCCCGAACCTCGGTATGACCTGCTCCAGTATGAATTTCTTCTCCGCCTCTTCGATTATGGTGGCCAAAGGACGAGCTTCCACCCATTTAGTTATATAATCGATGGCGACTATGTAGTACTTTGCCTGTTTGGTACTAGTCGGCAAGATTCCCACGATGTCTACCGCCCACATGGTGAAGGGTATGGGGTTCAATACTGAAGTCATCTTCTCTAAGGGTTGCTTCGGAATTGGGCTGAATAACTGACATTGCCTGCATTTCATTGCATATTGGTATGCATCAGCCCTTAGGGTCGGCCGGTAGAAACCTTGTCGGAGAATTTTGAAGCCCAAAGCCCTTTCGGCGAGGTGCTCTTCGCAGATTCCCTCATGGACCGTCTCTAGAGCAAGTTTCCGCTTTTTTGTATCCAGACATCGAAGAAGCGGCGATGAGGCCTACCACCTGTAAAGTCTCCCATTTATGGTGGATTAGCTGGTTGCTCTGTATCTGACCCTCTACGTCTCTTTCTTACAGAGGGGCAATGTTTCCTTTTCTAAGAAATCTAGAAGCGGCGTCATCCACGTTATCACCTGGTGGATTTCCATACACTATTTATTGTCGATCGAAGGGGTCGTCATCTTGGTCAGATAAATAGACCCCGTGAGACTTTGCGTCTCGGCCGATGCCAGGCGGGATAACACATCGGCCTTGCTATTGTTCTCCCTGGCAATTTAGCTTAATTCGAATGACAGGAAGGACAAAGACATCTCTTTTACTTTGGTGGTATAGGCTCGAGTTCTTGGCTCCCTTTGCTCGTATTCTCTAGAAAAGTGTTTCACTACCAGCATAGAGACACTGAATACCCTTAAATGTTTTACTTCAAGGTTATTCGCCAAGCTTAATCCGGCCAGCAAGGCTTCATATTCAACTTCATTGTTGGTGAGGGGGAAAGTAAACTGAATTGCTTGACATATCTCAAATCCATCAGGGGATGACAAGATAAGGCCAGCCCCACATTTCGATCCATTTACTGACCCGTCAACGAAAAGTTTCCATTTTCCCGGCTTCTGAATCAACTGCTCTTCGGGAATCAGGTCCTTTTGCTCCGATAAAGTGCACTCCACCATGAAATTGGCTAGTGCCTGGGCTTTTATGGACGTTCTCGGAATATACTCCAAATCGTATTCGCCCAGCTTGATTGACCAGGTGACCACTCTCACTGAGGCATCGGGTCTTGTCAGAATTTTCTTGAGTGGTTGATCGGTCACTATCTGCACTGTTCTGCCTTGGAAGTAGTGTCACAATTTTTGGGGGGCCATGACCAAACCATATACGAACTTCTCGGTATTGGGGTACCTGGTTTCGACATCCTTTATCATATGAGACACGTGAAAAAATGGGTGCTGGTTGCCCTCATGTTCTTTCACCAGCACCGCGCCGAGAATTCGATCCGACACGACGAGGTAGAGTTGCAGCATTTCTTTTGGATTTGGCCTCATCAGCTGGGGTCTTAGTTAGGTAGTCTTTCACTTGCTCAAAAGCCTCTTGGCATTCAGGCCCCCACTCAAAATCTTTCGAACCTTTCAACACAGCAAATAAGGGTAATGCCTTTTCGGCTGACCTTGATATGAAGCGTCGGAGTGCTGCTAGTCCGCTTGTGAGCTGTTGAATGTCTCTAATGCACTTTGGAGGCTCCATATCTACTACTGCCTTTATCTTTTCTGGGTTGGCTTCTATGCCCCGTTCACTTACCAGATAACCCAGGAACTTTCCATTAGTAACTCCGAACGTACACTTGCTTGGGTTGATCTTCATATTATTTTTCCTCAAAGTGTTGAAACATTTTCGGAGATATTCGGCATGATCCTGAAAAAGTGACTTAACAATCATGTCGTACACATAATATTCCATATTGCGGCCGATTTGTTCTTTAAAGATCTTGTTCACCATACGTTGAAAGGTTGCCCCTGCATTTTTAAGTCCGAACGGCATTTTGATGTAAGCGTAAGTTCCCTTCGGTATAATAAAGGTTGTCTTTCAGATGTCTGCCGTGTTCATGGCTATCTGATGGTATCCCGAAAAAGCATCGAGGAAACTAAGAACATGGTGGCCGGTGGTGGCATCTATCAGCTGGTCAATGCTCGTCAAGGGGTAGTGATCCTTCAGGAAGGCTTTGTTGAGTTCGGTGTAATCTACGCACATCCTTTATTTATTGTTTGATTTCTTTACTACCGCTACATTGGCGAGCCAATCTCGATATTCAATTTCCTCAATGAACTTGGCTTTTAACAGCTTCTCGACTTCGGCTTCGATGACTTTCTGTCGTTCTGTGGTGAATGTCCTTTTCCTTTGTCGGGCGGGCTTAGCCTTGGGTTTCACATTGAGACAATGTTTGGCCGTCTTCGGATCGAGCCCTAGCATATCTTCAGTACCCCATGTGAAGACGTCATGGTATTATCTCACCATTGCGATAACCTTCTCCTTCAAGTCAGGTTCCATATTTTTACCTATACGGACCATCTTTCCCGAACACCAGACATATAGTTCGACCTCTTCCACTTCGGTCACCGGCTCAGCGATGGGGCATGACAAGTCATCCTCGAATTTCTCTAACTCAATGTTTAGCAATTATTTATTATTGCTCGGTTCATCTTCCGAATTTTTTCTTTTCCCATTCAAATCACTCTCTTCATACTCCTTGTCTTTGTCAGGATCCTTGAGCCTAATTATTTTTGTTATTTTCTGATCGCCGCTCATTTCTCCTACCCCCTTTTCTGTGGGTAACTTCAGCTTTGGGTGAGGTATGGATTTCACAGCTTGGAAGGCAGACAAGAATGGTCGGCCGAGGAGTGCATTATACTGGCTTCCCACCCTCACAACGTATAATTTGACCTGTTTTTCAGCAGTATAGGGCATTTTACCAATAAGAACAAGAAGAGTAATTGCACATTCACAAGGGATGTGGTGTCCGCCGAAGGCTTCGAGGGGTGCCTCCCGACACGGCTCCATTCCTTATCCTGCCAAGTTCATCTTAGTGTATGTCCAATGGAATAATATGTTTGTCGAACTGCCTCCATCTACCATCACCTTCCATATCTTATTCTCTCTGATTATAGGGTTGATGACCCAGGGATCCTCATGAGGTAGTATAACATCCTAATAGCCCTCTTCAGTGAAGGAGAGGGGCATGGCCTGTCTAGCGGGGCTGAATTGAAATAAATTGTAGACTTGTCGAGCATATCTCTTCCTGGCATTCTTGTTGTCCAGACCAAGGGCACTGTCTCCCGAAATGGTATTTATTTCTCCCCTATACCTTTCTTCGGGCCTCGTGTTTCTCATGTCGGTCTTCTCCAGTTTGTCCCTTAAGTTTCTCAAAAATTCGTTTAGTTCTCCGGCTTTAGTCATTCTCTCTATCAACTTCTTCAGATGGAAACATTCATCGGTGTTATGTCCCTTATCTTGGTGGTAATCACAGTACTTATCTGCATTCTTCTTGGGATCGGCCATCTTCATTTCGGCAGGCGGACGAATCCTGGCTTGACTTTGATATCATGGAGAATCTTTGAGATCGGCGCGTTAAGGGGTGTGAACGCAGTGGAATCTCTACATATTTGCCTTTCTAAGCCCTTGTCAGTCTGCTTTTTCCCTTCATTTTGACGGTCATTCCTTCGGTCACTGTTGGACCCTCGAGAATAGTCAAAATGCACGGATTGCCTATTTCGATCCTCTCTTCGGGGCTCTCTATACCCCTCCAAAATCTCCACCTTTCATCGGATATTCTCACCCCTCATATATATATCATTAAGGGGTTTAGGGGGATAATCATAAAGTGAGGACAAGAGCTTCTTACCTTTGGTCAGGTACAGTCCTTAGTCAAGTATCCCATAGCTTTGGTTTTGTTCAAATTGGTCACCATTCCTGCTTCCTCCTTGAACCTGGCTAGATAGTCACCTAGAGATTCATTCTCTCTATGTCAGAATAGGATAAGGGTTTCAGTGTCATTTTCTCTTCGGCACAGATGTGAGTAGTGCCTTATGAATTTTCCCTTTAGTTGTTAATAAGAGTGAATTGACCGTGGCCGAAGTGATTTATACCACATCGACGCTGCCCCCTTCAGGTACGTTTTGAACATTTTACACAGCATCGTCTGGCTGTGACCAATGCCAGTCATTAATAATTCATATTTATCACAATGGTCTTTGGGATCTCCCCTCCCATTGAACTCTGTCATCTTCGGAAATTGTTTCTCCTCTCCTGAGAGTGGCCGATACGCCTCAATCTCCTCAGTAACGACTGGTTCCCTGTTGAACCTTCTGTCCCCAAACATGGCCTTTTCTAGCCTCGAAAGTCTAGTGTCGGACACGTCGTCGTCTTCCTCCATATCAGAGTCTGATGTCAAAATGACCTTCATTCTCCTTTTCCTGTGGTGTGAGTCATAGTCCGTGGACTCATCTTCCTCAACATAGACTCTCTTCTCCTTTTGAGAACTCTTCGCTCCTTCAGTTTCCTCTAGCGACACCCTAAGCGCCTTCTCCTCCAGTTCTAATTCTTCCCTTCTCAGCTTGATGGCCTTGAGCTTCAGCGCGTCAGCTTCCCTTTTCCTAGCTTTCGCCTGTTCAGCCTTCTCGGCCTCTTTCGATTTTCCCTTCTCCTTGGCCATTCGCTCAGCCCTCAGCTTCCTCAACATGGCATGTTCCTCAGGGGTTGGGATTATTTCGGCCTCCTCATCGAAATCCGTCTCCAAATTTCGAGGGGTAATAACAGATTGCAAGGTGTGGATGGGTTTTGGGTCCGCGAATCCTGGAGGCCCCTGTTCATCATTGCCGTTAGTCACGTCTCAGATCTCAATATTTAATCCCGTATTCCCACAGACGGCGCCAAATGTTATAACATAATTTATGCCGACCTCGTCTTCGTCCAGAGAAGTAGACTTCGGCCTGCAAAGAGAAGAATGTGAGGGATGATCCCCCGATTCACCTCCGGTGTGAGAATAAGTTAATCGGTTTTTAGAATGGATAATTCAGAATACGAGAGAGTACTGATATCTGTGTGTGAATACTAAACGTCTATGCCCACTATATTCGGCCCGTTCCACATTTTAGGGTTAGTGGATGTTGGGGACAGGTGACCTCATCGGCTTCCTTACTGAATTACTCCGAATCTCCATTTCATGGGACGACAATCTTTCGACCTGCTTCAAACCGATTCCGCTTTGGCTTTACATACAATTTGAAGAGAAGGACGTGCCTTGGATAATGCAAGAGTACTAATGCTGTTATTGTTTTAGTCACTGTATATGTAAGAGTAAATCTTTATCATTTTGTATATTGACTTATTGTATATTGACTTGGATTAGTAAGTCGTTTACCTTGTAATATTACATCATGAGCACTTGCCTTGATTGTTGTAATAATGCAAGTGTGCAATACCAGCACTAGCAGCACAGCACCGCCCATGTAAACTTTGAAGCAAAAGGCTTTATCAATTACTATTATTTCCCAATAGGCTCATGCCCTAATATTTGTCCTCTGAGATAGTCCAACAATAGATCGAATATTGTTGTCCTTTTATGATATCGAGTTACTCAATAGTGTTTACCAGTAAACAAGTTTGACATTAATCTTGTGCATGTATATTTCTGTTTTTATGGAGATAGATTTAATCAGGATCATGTTGATGGAAATCCTAAGTTAGCCTTGTAAAAGAGCTTTGCCGAAGATAGTAAAGTTTTCCAGGTCATGTAGCAAGTACTTAAATAATAGTTTCTGGGTAAATTTTTTACCATGATCATTATCTGTTACATTAAATAGTAGTCCAAATAATAACACTGTAAAGAAAGTTATGAAACAGAAACTAGTTCACTTCAGGTATAATTTGCAACACAGGTTTCCATAATTCACAGTTATTGACCTTTTTAGCCCTTTGTATCTGTTGAATCTGACTAATTATGTCATTCAGTGAAACTCCTCTCCTTAACATAAGCTCCAGCTCATTTTTTCTAATAATGAGCTTAATTCTCAGAACTCCAAAACTTTTCTGTGATACTACTATTTTCGAATTTGAATGTTGGAGATTTTTCTCGTCGAACACTAGTGATGGAATTGGAAGTGGTTGAAGATAGTATAACCTGCCTGAGAGCATAACATCCTGTGGCCGGAGAGGCTCTTTGGCTGGCATCGTCTTGAATACTGTATGACCTGAATATTCTTTTAACAGTTTGTTAACTTTCATTGGTGCTTTGTATTCCAGTATATCACCATTTGCCTTGATGAGTTTGTTTTGCCGATAAAAGCAATTTCCCATTGTTATGTAAATGTGCTTTATCAGTATCTCTAATTTTGCTTAGATATATAATATATATCATTTGTTTTGTCGTAATTGATTTTTGTAAATGTGTACAACCATAGAAGAACAATCAATTGTACTTATAGAACCAGTCTAGTAATATTTTAATTTTACAGATTAACCCTGCTGGGGCCACTAATTGAGAAGTCTGTACCTCATACTTAGTAGATCCTTTAGTTTCCTAATAATGATTAGAGTGAAACTTTATTTAATTGAATTATGAAATTAGAACATTAGTTTAATTTACAGGGCCGACAAAACTAATTTGATGATTCGATTCCAGTACCATGTGGCATGTGCATTTCTAGATACAACAATAATGTTATTCATGAATGAATATAATGATTATCATATCTAGCTTATAAGACTGTGTTTTTAGATTATGCTTCTTTGCTTCTTCATTTTTTCTTTACAAAATTGAGGACAATTATAAGAATAGCGAAAATTATATTGTACTATTGTTCTATGGCATTACTAGGCATTAAGTTTTAATGTTTTTTCCTTTCGGCTTTTGGCTGTTATTATGCTTTGTTTGAAACAATCCTGGGTACGTGAGAATTAATGTTGTAATTCCTGAACAATATTATGATTTGATAAATCAGATGTTCAAGGAAGGATCCTTTTCTGTTTTTACTTTCTGGTACTAACAGAGTGATTCTGTCTTAGTTCCTGCACTAAGAAGAATTAAACCGCGGAACCATATTACAAGGCAGGGGATGAAATATATGAATGGTACTCTGCGGTGAATGCATAAACATAGTCATCATCTGCTCCCTCCCTCCCTCCCTCCCCAAAAAGTATTCTTGCTTGTGTTGTTTATAGGATGTTCATAATTTGGACAACCGTAAATGCCTGTCATTCTATCAGACGGGAATTTGAATGTAGTCCTATAAGAATTACAATTCCCAGCCAATCAAAGCACTTGTTAATGTTAAAGTTACCGACTGTTTTATGTCCATTCAGGGCAAGTGCGTTATCACCAGAAACCTTTGTCACAGCGAGGCCACTACCAACTATTAGTGGTAAGTGGTAATTGACGTTGTGATACTTTTACTCGATTAGAGGATTTACAGCAATGAAAAACATCAAGTGAAAGTGGAAGACTTGGAACTAATAAACAAGGCAAGAGGTAACAAATTATAAATAGAGTAAGTGCCTTGTTTCCTTACACGGGGAACAATGGTGGTGGTAATTATAGAAACATGAGTTGGTGATTATTAATGTTAACATTACCAATGCTTCATGCACAAGGTTGCTGGAAACTGATTTCGAAGTACTGAATAAGTTAAATCAAATGCATATCCGCGCTATACTAAAACATAATACAATCCACATCATCGTAATTTACGTGTCAAACTCTTTGAAAATTTACATTGTCAAATTCTATATGTTAAACTTTCATCAATTTTGGGATGTCATTTTTCACAAACAATTCTCTTCTCGTTTAATTTACTTTCAATCTCTTTCTTTTATTTAATACCTCCATTAATTCTTTCTCTTACCAATTTCTCATTCTCTTTCTTTCTCATTTTTATATTTTTAAATTAATAATTTTCAATAGCTTCATTTTCTTCACTAATTTTATCTTTTTCAAAATTAATTTTACTTACACAAATATTCATTATTATATTTTTATATTTAATAAAAAGTTGATAATCAATATTTTTAGCTTGGGTAATAATATTTTTAAAAATTTTATGTTAATAATTTTATTGTATTCTCATTAGCATGTATTAAAAATATTGTATATATATATATTTAGCTATTTCAAAATAATTTTTCATAAAAAAATTACAATATAACCGGGTATCGCTCGGGGAACTAATTAAGTACTCCCTCCATCCCACCGAATTATTTACATACTTTTTACTCATACTTAACACGCATTTTAAGGCTATAATAAAGTAAAAAGTTCTATAATTTACTTTTAGAATCTTTTTTCTGTATAAAATTTCAAACATTATATTTTTATTTAAATGAAAAAATATTTAAAATTATTTAGAAACACATGCTTTACGGCGAGTTTTTAAATACGTGCCGAATGTGTTACCGATATAAGGAATATAATGAGACGGAGGGAGTATATTAGATTACTAGCATAATAACTCGTTCGAGACATGGGTCATTTTCTAAATTTTTTTATGCATCATGCAATTATAATGTTCTTAGTTATTTTCTTATTTGTAAATGTTGTAAAATATCTAATGTATATTAAATACAAGTTAATTCTTTATCAACATGTATTATTTTCATACAATACATTACCAAATTACACAACATTTTTAATATAGCTCATTAAGCAAAATATATATATTCTTATTTGTGCTGTATAATTTGTATTTAATAAATGAATATAAACAGGATAGTCGATGTACGTTTAAAATGAAACGATTAAACTTACTCTATAGAATGTCGTCACTATGTTTACAAAAAAAGCTAAAAATTAACATATATGTTCAATATAAAGTTGACCAAAAATTTTGAATTTTATTTAAATAAACTATATGTACTGTTGAGTTCACGACTAACTTACAATTAACTTACGAAATTTAAAAAAATAAAAAATGCATTACTGAAGTCAGAATGACTTGCAATCATAATATACAATAATGTAAAATTTACAACATTGTCAATATAAAAGTTGATTTTGATGAAAAATGTTACTTTTTGAAATTGAACGTATGTATGTATGTATGAAAAAATGTTATTTTTTTATTTACATTACTGTTAAAAAGGAAAGATTAAGTTATATGTGTATGTGGCAACATGTAAATTATCATATGTTACATTTCTTAGTAAATTATGATGATTTCAATTATTTATATGCTAAATATATGATTTATGTACATTTATATTTATTATTAACATTTACTGAGGCAATTGATTACTTAAATAACATGCATTTATAATTATTCAAAAATTAAAATAATGTAATAAATAAATTGCAATAACTTATATATGGTATTCACATTATCACTGGCAAACAATCGATAACTATTTTTTACGCAATCGAGTACCAATCATGGTTGTAACATAAAATTAAATTATAAATTGTAAAGATTTATTATTGATATTCATTATTTTTTTCAAGAACTCGAAGGAAAAATTGTAATTATATCGTTATTTAAACTGTTTTTAAGTTTCTTTAATTACGACTCTGATATTTCTTCATATAATAATTTGATAACATTATATACTATTCTCCTAAAATTAAATATTTTTCAATTCGATAAAGTTTTATAAGTATCAGTTGAACTGGTTAATTTTTTCAAATTATTGAACAATATATATTTTTTCATAAAATGCATTGAATCAAGGAATTTTTGCATAAATACTCAAATTGCAGAAAATATTTGCAAAATACGGATCAACCTCATATGCAACCACATATACAACTTGTGTCCGTAGTTTTACAAATATTTTCATAAAAAATAGTATTTTGGTATATTCCCTTGAATCAAATGCTACAATATAGTAAATATATAACTTTTATTTGTATAATTTAAAATATTTAAATAATTCAAAATATTTGTAAAATATTTTCTTGATCAATGAATATTACCTATCTAAAAGAATTCTTTTTAAAAGACTAGTTTTTTAATATGAAAAATGAAAAAAAGAGATATATTTAATATATCATCGTAGTTTTAACAAATCTCGTGAGATCTTATATCAAATTTCGATATTTTTAAAACTGGGACAACTCCCAACAACAATTATGCTACCAGTGAATTTAGTAATTTTAATACAAATAATCAATTGACTTTATCCTATCAAGACCTCAAATACATTAATTTATATTAAGATAAGATATTAAAATATTTCACATTATTGATAAAATATTCTCTGCGAACTTGTAATTTAAATTTACTATACGTAGAATGTGACGATGTTTTTCGGCCGGGTCATGTAGTCAAATTTTGAGTATTTTTTTAACAATAAGCCAAGTTTTGATTTCAAATTCGAAATAAACTAAAATACATTGACTCATTATAATTCGAACTTATCTAAATATGTAATAATAATATAGATTATTTACATATAAGCGATTTTATTTTCAATATTTTTAAAAAAAAATTATATATGTGCATTTTAATTACTTTTTATAATAAAAAATATGTTAAAAATATATATGAAATATATTTTCAAACTAAAAAATGATTAATAAATAAGATAATAATTCATTTATGTATTATGCCTAACTTTATATTTGGAATTAAGTTCTTTAAAATTAACTGTTCAAATATTCAATTAACGATCCATTTTTTTGGAATTCAAGTAACTACCTTTAAAGTTAAATAAAATATTCATTTAGTACACTTACATATTATGTGTATGATAAAAAGCACATGTGATAATATGGTGTAGTGGTATGAAGTTGTATATGTGAATGAAATAATTTGGGTTCGATTCCCACAAACCACATATTTTATATAAATATTAAAAATATGGGTATTTTAGTCTTTTCAATGAGACTTTTTAATCTCATCAGATTATCCCTTCAAATTATCCCCTTGTTCTCCTATTATATATAGAAGAGATTAGTACTTTCAGGTAAGGGTATAATCAAGCCGAGCTGAGTCGAATACTGTCAGGCTCGACTCGAACTCGATTTAAATAGTTCGAGTTCAAACTCAAATTCGACCGAGCATTTAATTTCAAGTTCGAAGCTCGTCTCGTATAAGGTTCGGTACACTCGAGTTCGGCTCGAAAACTCAAATTAATTCACTAAATATTAACGAAAATTTGAAATATGATCGGTTCGACTCGAGTTTGCCCCGAGTTCGACTCAATAATAAATAAATAATATATAAAAATATTAAATATTTACGTAAAAATATATTTATAATAAAAAGATTAAAATTAAAAGAGGCTTGATAAGGCTCACAAACTTTATGAGCCATATAATTTGTAGCTCGAGCTCGACTCGGTTAAAAATTTGAAAAGCTGGAACTCGAGCTCGGCTCGATTCTTTTTTAGCCGAATTCGAATGTTTTTACAAGCCAAGCTCCAGTAACTCACAAATAATTTGGGCTCTGTTTGGGAGTGCTGTTGAAAACTGCTTTTCTATGAGAAAAAGTGATGTTGGAAAAAGTGCCGTCACGAAAATTAGACGACTGTTTGGTAATTTTTTTTAATTTATGTATATTTTGAGATATAATATATAAAAATAATATTTTTGAGAAGGTTTGACGATGAAACTGATAACTACTTCCTGCAAAAACTGAAAACAGCTTTTTTCAGAAGTACGGGGGACATGTTTTTGCTAACAGCATCTTTTAGATAAAAACGCTTTTTAAGACAGCAGATTTAAAATTACTGTTAGGTCACACACACACTGTAGAGGGGGGTGAATACAGTGTATAGTACACTCAAATCGAACTTAAAGAACTTGAGTAACAAACTTAATTGAAACAATAAACTCTGTTACAATATGAAACTATTACCTCTCAGTGATGAACAAATATCACGAGAGCTGCTAGGGTTACAATGAATAATCTTCTCGAATATGATAACACTTCTAGTGTAAACCCTATGCCTGTGTTTATATACTACACAGTTACAAGATAATCTCTAATTGATATGGAATATAATTCTGCTTCCTAAAATATATCAATCAGATATCTTCTATTCCAAGTATTCCATTCTTCACGGAATTCCTTCTTCATGCATATCTCTTCTTATGTTTTATCTCTATCTTCTTTCCTTTAATCAGCTACTGTCCTTATCTGATCGTCCTTCAGCACTTAAGTTCTGATATCTATCTTCTGATGATTATCTCCTGATAATATAAGTACTGATATCCTTAAGTCCTGACTTTCAGTATAAGTACTGATCACCAGTTAAGTACTGATCTATCCTGTTCACTCAAGATCTGAAAGCTAAACATAAGACATATTAGCCATGACATTATCAAATATATCTAACAATCTCCCCCAACTTGTAAATTAACAAAATATACAAGTTAAACAGATATTTGATGATGTCAAAAACATTAAGTACAAATGCATGAGAAATAGACTAGATAACTACAACTTACAGTCCTTAAAGTTTTACCAATTTTAACTTCTGATAACAACTTCAATCTGTATAAACATCAGAATTTAAACAGTTGTAGATCTTCGACTTGGCTTCTTCATTTTCTGATCTCTCTGATGTCAGGAGTTGTTCTGAGATAGTTCTTCAACAAACATTTCTCAGCATATCTTAGTTCATCAATCATTCTCCTTTTAACATCTTTAAGCTCTGCAGTATCTTCACCAGTTTGAAAGATTGCAGCTCTGAGATCATTAATCTTTGCTTTCCTTAACTCCTGGTCTAGTCTTATGACATAAGCTTTGTCAGATTCAAGATTGAATTCAAGTCCCTTAATACCAAGATACGTTCTGATCTGTGCAGTATTAGGCTTCATATCAACAATATCCCCATTATGATCTCTGTACTTTGGAACATATCTGCTGTCAGACTTAACAGAATAAAGCCTTTTCTGTCTCTGAATCTGTTCTTTTAAGTAGTTTGCAGCAGTCTCTGTTATTCTGTCATCCACTTGAAGTAAGAAAAGTACATGCTCCAATTCTTCAAAATACTTCAAAGGAATAGCATTTTGTCTTATATGATAAACCCTACCATCTATCATGAAATACAACATGATGTATTCTTTCAAGTAGGTATGGTAAACCATCTATACAGATTCTAGTTGATTCAATCTCTCAGGAGTTGCTCCAATACCTGGTTCACTCAAAGAAGTTGGATCAGCGGTAGTGTTGTGTACTCTTCTTTCATCAGCACTTCCCAATCCAGTTTTATCTCTAACTTCCTTTCCAGTAACTACTCTTGCTTCAAAACCACTTGGAGTAGTCTTCAAAGATTGAGTATGTTTTGCTTTAGTGAATCCTGGTAGGAGTGTTTTAGATCTATTTTCTGATATCAAGTTAACTTGAGCACTGTCAGAGGTTACTTGCTTCTTCTGAATATCAGAACTCACAATGCCTTGACTCTGAACAACTTGAGCCATGTCAGAGGTTGTTTTAAGAACTTTTCTTGAAGTCAGAACAAGATCATCTTTTCCATCAATAATTTCTTCTTCCTCGGGAGGTACATAAGGCTTGATAGGTTCACCAACCTTTTCTTTACCCTTGGATCTTGGATCTATCTGTGGTTGTGATCTAGCCAAAGTTTCTTCAGTATGTACCCTTTCTTTGATCACAATGCCTTTAGGTTTTGGAAGTAACTTTTTACCAGAAGCTTCAGATTTAGATGTGACTTTCTCTGATTTAAGTCTGGCTTCTTCTTCCTTTAAATTTTCCAAGTCCATCCCTGGATTTTCTTGAAGAAATAACTGTCTTGACATTTCCTCATCAAGATCTAGAAGTTCATTTGAACTTATCCTTGTACCAGCAGCAGAACTTATTCTTTTCCCAGTATCAGAACTTATTCTGTGACTATCTTGTCTTGATGTAAATCTTCTACCTTGACTTTGACCACTACCCATTCCAGAGTTTCCTTGGTCATCTTTTCCATCATCCTTTCCTTGCAGTGTCTTGTTGGTTTTGCATTTGGACTTAATTACCTTCTCCCCCTTTTTGGCATCAGCAGGTAATAAAAGAGAGATAAGTAGTTCCACTGAGGTCTGGATTTCAGTAAGTTGTGATTGCTGAGAAGCTTGATTTGTCAGAATTTGATCAATCTGAGCTTGTTGCTTCTCTTGAGTTTTCTCAATATAAGCAACCCTGTCAATGGTAGGTTGGAAGAACTTTTTCTTATCAATTTTCCAAACGTGTTCCTGTTTGATAAAGTTCTCCTGAATCTTGTGTAGCTCTGCATGAGTGTTAGAGTGAAGACCTTGTAGATGTTTAGTACTCAATGCAGTGACTCTAAGCTGGGTTTTAAAATCATCAGAATGTAACATTTCATCAGCTTTAGTCAAGTGCTCAGCAAGATGTAAAGCATTTGGAACACAGGAAACTGAGTTCCATTCGTTAGTCCACTCCTGACCTGCAGGAGTTTCACTCCAAGGTACTGGTGCATCCCCGATAACAAACTTCTTTACCAGTTCAGACTTTGGAAGAGTCTGTTGAGGAGTATGTCCTGAAGGACCTGCTTCATCAGCATCTACAGTTGTAGCAGCCTCACCAGTATCTCCAATATTTGCAGCATCAGAACTTAGAGAATCGGTATCTTCTGATAAGACAACAATGTGAGTAGCAATGGAGGCTTCAGCATCCTCTAATTGCTGATCTGATATTAAGTTCTGATCAACCACCATATCCTGATGCTCACCTAAAATCTGATCATCAGCATCTTGATGCAGAGAAGGTGTTAGTGATAACTCAGGAGTTTGAACAGCATCAGTAACAGGTGTTGTGGAAGGATTATTTGCAGTTGGAGCTTCTAAGAAAAGTATTTGAGGCACAACCAGGTTCTGAATATCAATTTCAGCACTTGTGCCCGGATCAACAAGAGACACAGAAGGTGAACTAGCCTTGGCAGATACATGTTCCTGAGATGAAGTTGATGGAGAAGAAGTGACTGGAGCAAATTCCTTGGCTTGTGAGATCAGAGATTCCTGATCCCATTCCTTAGCTGCTTCCTCCTCATCATCTGAAATTGGCCTTTGTGCCCTCTGTTTCTTGTATTTCCTTGTTGATTTGGATTCTTTGGGAGTTTCAGGAACCGTCATACGTCTAAGCCTCTTGAGAAGCCTAAAACCCCCAATTGCAGAATCCTTCTGAGAAGTTGCCTTCTCAGCTTCATTTACCACAGGTTCTGAAGAAGGAATCTGATCCTCAGAATCTGATTCATCTCTCAAAGTAATTCTCCTCCTCTTTTGAGGTGTGTGGGGAACAGTCTTTGTTCTCTTTGGCTTAGAGGATGTAGGCTTCACAGTAGGTGCTGAAGAAGAAGGTTGAGCAGTCTGTGAAGTGGAGAGATAGGATTTGAGATAAGTTCTGAGGGTAGGTTGAGTAGAATGAGAGGTAGGTACTGAGATTGATGGATTTTGGTTATGGTGAGTTGATTGAACATTTGAGTAAACAGATTTGTAAGTAGCAGGATCAGCATTTACCAGAATCTGTTTCACAGACTGAGGGATCTGTAATGGTCTCACCATTGATTTCTTTGTGTCAGCATTTATCAGGTCATTAAAGTACCTTTTTGTAACCTTAAAAGGTGGGGTTTGAGTGCTGACTAACTGGGGTTCAGCAGTACAGTAAGTGTAAATAAGTTGACAGAATCTAGCAAAGTAAACAACATTTCTATCCTCTGTCATCCTATCCCCAATAAAACCAATTATTCCAGTTGCAAAATCAAAATGAGTTTGATGGATAATAGCATACCCTATGTGCTGACTCAGAATTGGGATGGCATCAAAATTTGAACACTTGTTTCCAAAAGCCTTGGTGATGCAATCGAAGAAGAAACTCCATTCTCTTCTGATATTAGCTCGTTTTAACTGTCCAAGTTTCGTCAGACTCTTTTCATATCCCAATTCAGCCATTAACTCCCGAAGTTCTGATTCCTCTGGTATAGAGAAGGTACAATCTTCTGAAAGATGTAATGCTCTTCGTACTGTACCAGGAGTGACTACATAGGATGAATCACCCACTTGGAAGATAATACTGGGAGTGCCTCGTTTTCCACCATCATCAAAAACTCCAGTCCTCCAGAATCGCAGAACTTGTTGACTTGAAAATAATTCAGGCTGAGTTAAGGCGTACCCAACCTCACTATGTGCAAGAAGATCTTGCACAAAGTGCAATTCAGATGGAGCGTCAGCATGATCAAGAATTGCAGCAAAGTTGTTTGGAACAAACTTTGCTCCATCAATGATTAAATCCTTTGGGGCCATGTGAAAAAGAATTGAGATTCAAGTATGCTTGTTAGGTGTTTGAGATAATATCTGTATGAAAACAACGGAAAAAATAAAGTGAAGGAGAGTAAAAGTAAGAAGAGAGATAAAAGATGAAGAAATTAAAAAGATTACAGAAATCTTCTCTCTGCTGTACTTATAAAAAAAATATTACCGTTGGACACCTGTCAGACATGCAGTAATAACGGATAGTTACTGGGCTTGAGAAAACAGGAATGATTACTTACCCAGTTGTCTTGTTTTAAGGAAAAACCGTTCCATTTATCAAGAGACACAGTTTTAATTCAAAATTTAAACCGTTAGCACTGATTGAATTATTTTTCACTGCAACATTAATATTCTGAAAATGAATCAAGTTAAAAATGACCGAGATAATTTCGATGAATAAGTGCTGACAAAGAATCAGAACATAATTTCTTAACTCGAAAAAGGAATGCCCATCTTAGTAAATACTCATACATGTTCTGAGTTATGGACGTCAGAACTTAATCATCAGAACGTGTAACTCAGAACTTGTCCTCAGAATTTGTGCAATAATGACACAATGACTGTTTATCTAAAATAACATAGACCACCACAGAAATTTTCATCATTCAGATGGAGTGATTAGTGTGTGCATTAAGCTAAAAACAGACAAAGAGTAAAGTCTGATTCACTTCAGTATATCTTAGAAATAAGGCAAAACTAAAATTTTGCTAAAGATCTGTCATTGTCCTGAAACCTACTGATGAATGAGTTCATGCTTGAGTCCACCTCAACTGTTTTGTGCTCATTTTATGCATCTTTTGAAATTCTATTTTACAGTGGCTTCTCAGTGTAAGTGAGTCACGACTGTTTATTAGAATTTATGCTATTATCAGAGTATTTCTCCAGTAATCATAGAGTGTGAAAAGTCACCAAGAAAATATTTTGCTTTTCTAATGCATATTTACTTAATACCAGCAATGCACTTGGGTCGTTCCTTTCACATTTTTACTCTAGATCTCAAAGGAGTATCTGATTTTATTCTTTAATCTTTTTGCTTTTTCTTTTTATAAGAGAGGTCTATCAGCACTTAGTGCACTCAGCAGTTTTACTAGTATCAGAACTTAACAGATGAGTAGCATTATTCTAATTTGTGACTTAGTAATAAGATATACAAAGTGAACTTAACTAAGCTCAGTTATCAGAATTTGCTAGTGTCATAAGATTTCCATTGAAATAATTACTTCTTCCATGGAGTCATTTGTTTATTGAAGATTACTAGGTCAGTATCGAGCACAGTTATCCTCATAGGATTGAATAGGTACTGGAACAAACATATCACTTATCAGAGTTTAGAAACATATATCAGACAACAGTCAGTACTTAAAGACATTTATCAATTAAGCACAGAATACACAATGATATTAATTCTGTAAATACTGAGCATAAAGTCTGATAACACAGAACAAGTCTAAGCAGATTCAAAGAAAGAACCTGAAACCATTCCAAGTTCATTTACCAATCTTGTAAAAGTAGTTTCACATAATGGTTTTATGAAGATATCTGCCAACTGTTGATCTGTGGGAACAAAATGCAATTCCACTGTACCTTCATCCACATGTTCCCTGATGAAGTGGTACCTGATGCTGATGTGCTTTGTCATTGAGTGTTGAACTGGATTACCTGTCATAGCAATAGCACTTTGATTATCACAGTAAATAGGGATTTTGAAATATGTTAACCCATAATCCAGTAACTGATTCTTCATCCAAAGAATCTGTGCACAACAGCTTCCTGCAGCAATATACTCTGCTTCTGCAGTTGATGTGGAAATTGACTTTTGTTTCTTGCTGTACCAAGAAACCAATCTGCCTCCAAGAAATTGGCAGCTTCCACTTGTGCTTTTCCTGTCAATTTTGCAACCTGCAAAATCTGCATCTGAGTAACCTATTAGTTTAAAATCTGATTCTCTAGGATACCATAATCCCAGAGCAGATGTTCCTTTAAGATACTTAAAGATTCTTTTTACAGCTATTAAGTGAGGTACTCTTGGATCTGCTTGAAATCTTGCACAAAGACAGGTAGCATACATGATATCAGGTCTACTAGCAGTTAGATAGAGTAGAGAGCCAATCATACCTCTGTAGTCAGTAATATCTACTGATTTACCGGTATCCTTATCCAGTTTTGTTGCAGTGGCCATTGAAGTGGATGTACTAGAATAATCTTGCATTCCAAATTTCTTTAGCAAGTTTCTGGTATACTTGGTTTGACAAATAAAAGTGCCTTCCTCATTCTGCTTGACTTGAAGGCCCAGAAAATAGCTAAGTTCCCCCATCATACTCATCTGATATCTTGACTGTATTAGTTTGGCAAACTTCTTACAAAGTTTGTCATTTGTAGATCCAAAAATGATATCATCAACATAAATCTGGACCAAAAGTAAGTCCTTTTCATGGTTGAGGTAGAACAGTGTTTTGTCTATTGTCCCTCTGTTGAATCCACTTTCCAGAAGAAACTGAGCTAAAGTCTCATACCATGCTCTAGGAGCTTGCTTAAGTCCATAAAGTGCTTTATCAAGCCTGTAGACATAATCTGAATGTTTGGTATCTACAAAACCTGGAGGTTGTTCAACATATACCTCTTCCTCCAATTCTCCATTGAGAAAAGCACTTTTCACATCCATTTGAAAGACAGTAAACTTTTTGTGAGCAGCATAAGCCAAAAATATCCTTATGGCTTCTAACCTAGCAACTGGTGCAAACGTTTCATCATAATCAATTCCCTCATGTTGAGAATATCCTTTTGCAACCAGCCTTGCCTTATTTCTTGTAATTATGCCATCACTATCAGTTTTGTTTCTGAATACCCACTTTGTACCAACAACAGATCTATTCTTTGGTCTTGGTACCAGGGTCCAGACTTTGTTTCTTTCAAATTCATTCAACTCTTCCTGCATGCTTGCACCCAATCAGCATCTTGAAGAGCTTCTTCTACTTTCTTTGGCTCAGTCTGAGAGAGAAAAGAATTGTATAGACACTCATTTGAAGTACCTGTTCTAGTTCTGACACCTGTATCAGGATTTCCAATTATCAAATCAGGTGTATGTGATTTTGTCCACTTCCTTGCAGATGGAATGTTTTCTCTAGAACTGGATGCTCCCCCATGATCCATGCTATCTTCATTTTCATTTTCTGATGCTCCCCCTGAAACTATGCTCTCTGAGTTGGATTCTTCAGTATTTAGATTGTCAGCTCTTTCAGAACTTGGCTTATCAGAACTTGACGAATCAGAACTTGAAGAGCCAGATGCATGTTCTGATGTTTCTTGAGATGTGGTAGAATCTTGAGTATGCTCCCCCTGCATAGGTGCATCTTCCTTTAATGTAGTCACCACAGTTTCAATAACATCAGAGTTTAATCCGTCAGAGTTTGTAGTATCAGGACTTAGACTGTCAGGTTTTTCAGTATCAGAATATGAGTCTTCATTTTCAAATCTCAGCTGATCATGATCAACGAAATCTTTAAGACCAGTGATCTTCTTGTCATCAAAAGAGACATTGATAGATTCCATGACCACTTTTGTTCTCAAATTATAGACTCTGAAGGCTTTTGTGGAAAGTGGATATCCAACAAAGATTCCTTCATCAGCTTTTAGATCAAACTTTGATAGCTGTTCAGGATGAGTCTTGAGAACAAAACATTTGCATCCAAATACATGAAAATATTTCAGATTTGGCTTCTTTTTCTTCACCATCTCATATGGTGTTTTTCCATGCTTGTTAATGAGTGTTGTATTTTGAGTAAAACAAGCAGTCTGCACAGCTTCAGCCCAGAAATAGGTTGGAAGCTTTGCTTCTTCAAGCATTGTACGTGCAGCTTCAATGAGAGTTCTATTCTTCCTTTCAACAACTCCATTTTGCTATGGAGTTCCAGGAGCAGAAAATTCCTGCTTTATTCCATGGCTTTTGCAGAACTCTTCCATTATCAGATTCTTGAACTCAGTGCCATTATCACTCCTTAGAATTTTCACAGAATCTTTGACCATTTTATCCAGCTGTTTGATATGATCAATCAAGATAGATGCAGTTTCACTTTTTATGTGCAAGAAATACACCCATGTGTATCTGGTGAACTCATCCACTAGGACCAACGCATACTTCTTCTTTGCAATAGACATGACATTTACTGGACCAAATAGATCAACATGTATAAGATGATAAGGCTCAAGAATTGATGATCCAGTCTTGCTCTTGAATGAAGATTTTCTTTGTTTGGCTTTCTGACATGAATCACAAAGACCATCAGGAGCAAATACTGTGTTTGGCAATCCTCTCACAAGATCTTTCTTGACCAGTTCATTTATATTGTTAAAATTTAAATGAGAGAGTTTCTTATGCCAATTCCAGCTTTCTTCAATTGATGCTCTACTTAACAGACAGATTGCAGAGCCATCAGCACTTGTTGAAAGCTTAGCTTCATAAATGTTACCACGTCTCTTTCCTTTCAGAACAACTTTGCCTTTAGATTTACTCACAATTTCACAGTGTTCTTCAAAGAAATCAACATGATAACCTCTGTCACAGATTTGACTTATACTCAGAAGGTTGTGTTTAAGTCCTGAGACCAGAGCTACTTCTTTAATGATGACATTCCCAAGATTGATATTGCCATATCCCAATGTTTTTCCAATGTTGCCATCTCCATAAGAAACACTTGGGCCAGCTTTCTCCACAAAGTCTGATAACAGGGCCTTATTTCCAGTCATATGACCTGAACATCCACTGTCCAGAACTAGAATATTTTTCCTGTGGCCCTGCAATCATAAGGACCACTAATTATTAGTTTTAAGGACCCAGACTTGCTTGGATCCTTTGGTCTTATTAAGTTTGTTAACATTTGCAGCGGATTTAGCATCAGAGTTTATGTTAACATTTTTCTTATCAGAAATTACATTATCAGACTTTGAATCAGAATTTATACTAGAAGGAACAATGGAAACTTTCTTCAAAGAAGGTTTTATTTGATAATAATCATAGTACAGACTATGATATTCCTTACAAGTATAAATGGAATGCCATAAACTACCATAATGAAAATAAGGATTTTGTGGTTTGTATCTAACTGACTGACTCTTAACTCCTGATTTCGAAGGTAAGGAGTTAATATTCTTATTTTTCCTGCAAAAAGAAGCCAGATGGTTAGAACTTCCACAGTTATGACATGTTTTCCTAGGTGCATCAGGAACAGATTTATAATCATTGCTTTTATTCACACCTTCCTTTCCATTCCTATTTTTCCTAGGTGATTTTACCTTGTTTGCATTCTTGACATCTTTCAGCTTATGCTTAAGCTGCTTCTTTGTCATTAAGCCTATGTTTACTTCAGCTGTCTTTTCCTGTTTTAGTTTGTCAGAAGTTAGTTCCTCTTTAACTTCTGATTTCTCATTATCAGTCTTTACAGTTACAAACTTAACAGGTTTTAACTTTGGCTTTTGCTTAACAACAGGCTTAATTTCTTCAGTTCCTTTATCATTCTTATTTTCTCCATAACCTAAGCCCTCTTTCCAATTTTCACTACTTAGCAAATTTTGAGTTGTTCTGCCAGAGTTAGTCCAAGTCCTGATTATTTCTCTTTCCTTTTCTAACTCAGTTTTTAGAGATTCATTCATTTTTAGCACTTCATCCCTAACATAAAAAGCATCATCTCTATCCTTCTGAGTTTGATGGAATATGACTAACTCTTTTTCTAAGAAATCATTTCTTTTCTTATATGCAAGATTTTCAGAAGTTAATCTTTCACATGTTAAAGTTTGATCTCTATAGCTAACAAACATGGTTTTAAGATATCTTCTCAACTCATTAATATCATCAGTATGAAAAGCATAAGTGGTCTGAGGTACCTTTGTTTCAGCAGCTTCAGAACTACTCTCAGCACTTTCTTTATCAGCATTTGCCATTAATGCATAGTTCTCTTCACTTTCAGAGTCTGAGGTGTCTATCCAGCTTTTCTGCTTTGTGACAAGAGCCTTGCCTTTGTCACCCTTTACCTTCTTGCAGTCAGGAGATATGTGGCCTTTCTCACCACAGTTATAGCATTTAACATTGGTGTAATCTCCTTTGTCAGACTTTCCTCCTCTGCCTTCAGATCTTCTGAAATTCTTCTTATCAGAACTTATGCTTTTCCTGGAAACCTTCTTTCCCTTCCTGAACTTCCTGTATGCAATCTTTGTGATTCCTTTCACCATAAGAGCACACAGCTTCATCATCTCCTCATCAGCATCAGTCTCAGGCAAGCTTTCAGAATCTGAGTCATCATCACTCTCAGAACTTGATGACTCAGTATCAGACTTTATGAAAAGAGCTTTACCCTTGTCTTTCTTTGAGGAAGCTGCTTTGGAGAATTCTTCTTCAGCCTTAAGAGCAACTGTCCTTGACTTTCCTCCTTTCCTCTTGCTTCTTTGTTCCATCTCCAGCTCGTGTGTCTTGAGCATTCCATAGATTTCGTCAAGAGTTGTTTCATCAAGATTGTAGTTGTCTCTTATTGTCGTTGCCTTCAAATCCCAGCATTCAGGAAGAGCTAACAGGAACTTAAGGTTTGAGTCTTCAAGATTATACTCTTTATCAACCAATGACAAATCATTCAAAAGTTTGACAAATCTATCATATAAATCATTCAATGACTCATTAGTCTTTGAGTCAAAGTGTTCATACTCTTGAGTGAGTATTGTCTTTCTGTTCTTCTTAATTGTGTCAGTTCCCTGACATCTTATTTCCAGAGCATCCCATATTTCCTTAGCAGTCTTGCAGTTTATTACCCTGTTTGACATTACATTGTCAATGGCACTATGCAGTAAGTGTCGTACCTTAGCATCCTTAGCAATTGATGCTATGTCCTCAGCAGTATAATCACTCTTCTCCTTTGGTATGGTCGTTGCTGCTTCACCTGCAACTGCAACTGCGAGTTTGGTTGGTTTGTGAGGACCTTCCTTGATTCTATCCAGGTATTCTGGATCTGTTGCTTCCAGGAACATGGTCATCTTTACCTTCCATATGGGATATTCAGATGGTCTCAGTATGGGGACTCTGATGGTCTCATACCGACTCTGAATTTGTGTCTTTGGTAGTTCCTCAGTTTTGGTAGGCTTAGTTGGAGTTTCTGTGTCCGACATGATTGTGTTTGGATCTTTAACTGTATGTAAGTTAACAGATAGGCTCTGATACCAATTGTTAGGTCACACACACACTGTAGAGGGGGGTGAATACAGTGTATAGTACACTCAAATCGAACTTAAAGAACTTGAGTAACAAACTTAATTGAAACAATAAACTCTGTTACAATATGAAACTGTTACCTCTCAGTGATGAACAAATATCACGAGAGCTGCTAGGGTTACAATGAATAATCTTCTCGAATATGATAACACTTCTAGTGTAAACCCTATGCCTGTGTTTATATACTACACAGTTACAAGATAATCTCTAATTGATATGGAATATAATTCTGCTTCCTAAAAAATATCAATCAGATATCTTCTATTCCAAGTATTCCATTCTTCACGAAATTCCTTCTTCATGCATATCTCTTCTTATGTTTTATCTCTATCTTCTTTCCTTTAATCAGCTACTGTCCTTATCTGATCGTCCTTCAGCACTTAAGTTCTGATATCTATCTTCTGATGATTATCTCCTGATAATATAAGTACTGATATCCTTAAGTCCTGACTTCCAGTATAAGTACTGATCACCAGTTAAGTACTGATCTATCCTGTTCACTGAAGATCTGAAAGCTAAACATAAGACATATTAGCCATGACATTATCAAATATATCTAACAATTACCAAATACCTTTATGACATCTTTTCAGCAAAAAGTTACAATAATTGTCTGTAACAGTAATACCAAACGGAGCCTTGACTCGTTTACCCCTCTGCTTCAAGGGGAAAGTATTTTACCATATTTCACGCCAAATTCCGCGAGCATCCCAAATTATATGACAGTTTAAAAATGCCATCAGCTGGGTTATAAAGGCATTTGATACATAATATTAGGAAATCGTAAGTATTGCTGCATTGGTTAATTGGTTAAATGGGTCCAACACGGATTCAACTTTTGCATTTTAATATCCTGTATATTGAGATCGGTAATTCAGATTAGTTAAAAATGCGTGAATTTCTTTTTTGTTGTCACATTTCTTTTTTCAATTAATTAAATTTCTAATTGTTGATCAAATAATAAATATTATTCCTATATTATTATTTTAAAAAAACAAAAAATTATATATTTAAGTAGGTAATATACTTTCTTATGATATAATTCTTTTAATTATAAATTATTAATAAATTTTGATCCAATTTTAATTAAATTGATTAGACAAAGTCATTTGTGACAGCTAAAAAGAGATGGAAAAAGTAAGTAGTAGTATTCGACCATTTTATATAATCGTAGTTAGTATATTGTAAATGAATTTTGGTGATACATAATTTTAATAAATTAATATAATTTTTCAATTTAAACATAAGTGATTTAGTTATTTATATCTTGAAAATAAATTATAGTTACAAGTAAACAACAAATTTATATTTTCATAAAATAAACAACTTTCAATTTCAAAATTATTCGTAAATTTTATGTATGGAAGTTTTACATAAACATATGTTACACTTGGTAAAAGTATTATATGATGTGCATAAAAATTGAAAGCATAGAGCAATCAGAATTGGCATCCAGTGCGCACCCAAAGGGTAGCGGCTACGGGTTACTTACGATAAAAAAAAAATTTGATCAATATTTAATGTCGTTGAGTGTTTAAGTTAAGTTTGATTCTTCCTGTGCTGTTCACACAAATCACCGATGGATGATTGCCCAATGTCCACCATTCTTCCTTTTCCGCGTGCATTGGCACCACGATAAGTCGCACGAGGTTTAGCAAAAATCGAATCCGAACCCGATTTTCTTTTTGAACCCAAATTTAAATCTAGAAAAATTCAAATCACTAAATTCAAATCCAAAACTATCGGTTTTTGTTTGGATCGGGGTTAGTTCATATCTCTATCAAATTAAATCTAAAATTTTAAAATATCTGGTGAATGATTACTAGGATCTAATTTTAGGCAAAGGGTTCTTGGTCTAACAATTTTGGATCTTGTTGGGAAATGGATTACGCTACTAAGAATGATATTGTGTTGTGAAGAAAATGTGTTGATGGAGAAAATTGGTATCAACAAAGTTTGAGATTCGTCGCCGGAATCAAGATCTACGATGGTGGTTTTTCGCCAGAAAAGTGAGCGGAGTGTGGAGGTTGTAATGAATTGGAGGCTGAGATTGCTTAGGGTTGGGGGTGGCTCCTTAAGGCTATCACTTCCAACCCATTGCAATTTGTCTACGTATCCCTATTTATAGGGAATGAAGCCAACATAGTTCCTGGGGAATAAGAAACCTAACGGGCTTAGATCTCTTGTCCCGAGATCCAGTAGAAAACCTACTGGAAACCGTTTTCTACTAGCTTTAGGAATGTCCATCGATGAGGCCCAACCACAAAGTCCCAAGGCTCGTCCATGGTTTCGAGACTTCACGGATAAGGCATCTCCTTGGCCAATAGATTAGTAATAATAATCTCCTTCTTCCTTGAATCATCCAAAGAATCCATCCAAGTAATCATGCTGAAATCTCATCCAAACCATCTCTTCTACTTAGGGCGCACCCTAAGACCTTCCACAGGTGATGAGCTAACTTATAGAATTACTCAAATTCCCTTCTTCATGTTACAATAGGGCGCGTCTCCTTCATTAATGAGGGCGTGCCTTGATTATTTAAAGTGTCTTAGCATTAATCTTCTGGTAAGCATAAGGGAACGCCTCCCCATATCTGTAGGGTGCACCCTCTTCCTTCATGATAAAAATAGATGCATTATCTTTTTCTTAGTTTTAGGCAACAATATCCCAATTCTGACCAATTGACCCGGTTTTAACCCGAACAAGGTTTATACCAAATTTTGGACATAACAACTACCCTCCAAATTCCATATGCTATTGAAAATGGGATTGGAATTTTCAACCTCCCTAGCAAACTTGAAAAGTTTGTATGAGCGTCTACCAATTTGAGGGTATGCCCTTACGAACTTATTCATTTCTCTTTCTTCATCATACTCTATTTCTTCTTTAAACATGATAGGGCGCGCCCTAGATGAATGTGCGTGTCGTGAATCTATACAACAACTTATGCACCACATCTCTAAGCTTACATGAGCTAACTCAGCATAAGAATCAAGAAAAATCGTACAAAATTGTGCATCTCACATACCTTGAAAAAGCATAATCTATTAACAAAGATTTGAGAGTTTTCTCTAACTTTTTCATCCTAATATTGGTCTCAAAAGAGCGTGCCTTAAATTGAAAAGCTCTAAGAAAAGCGCGACCAGAATAAAGGACTAGCTTTCTGATCTTCAAGTAATACATAATCTTTGATGTAAGGAGGACGTGCCTTGTTGGCGAGAGTGATCCTTCCACCGATGACACAATACCACTCCATATTTGATTTCTTGGTTTTTACCAAATCATAACTCCAAACCACTGATCTCGTCTTTTCCACCAATAGTGTGATTCATTTATTCAAACCAAAGTCAAAACTTTTATGATCTTCTACAATCATCTATTTTTAGAAAGCGCGCCTTTTATAGTGGCGGCGTCTTCCTCAAATAATTAACATCATTAGAGGAGGAGTCCTCCTCCATAAATTTAACATTCGTGGAGGGCGTGTCCTCTATAAGAGGAGTGTCTACCTCGACAAAGTTTTCATCCTTCGAGGACGCGTCCTCTTTACGAGGAACGTTTTGCTCAAAAAAGTTGTTCATCCTTGGAAGACGCACGCTTCATATAAGGCGCGTTTACCTTAACAAAGGAAATACTTTGGAGGGCGCGTCCTCTATAAGTGGAGCGTCGACCTCGACAAGTGTAATATCCGGGATATTGCGTGTAATTATTTTTTTATCAATAAAAAATTATTATATGAATATTATATGAATTTTGGTCAATTATCTGATGATTAACAATTATATTTACATGTTTATATGTAATAAGATATGAGTATGTTAATTTTAATATGTACAGAATAAAATATAGATAATTATGGTATTTTTCTGGTAATTTTTGGATCGTTATATGATTTTATAATGATTTACATATTTAATAATTATTTTCTGAATAATTATAAAATTATTTTATAAAACCGGGAATCGTCCAACTTAAACCATTTTTACGTTTTTACAACCCGAAACTCTTCTGAAAACTCCTTCCTGACCTAATCTGGTAATTCCGGACATTTTTCCGTGTTTTGACTTTTTCGATCCGGATTACGGTTTGACCCGTACACGTCCTGGCGTACAATTTTCGATACGATAATTATTTCGATATATCAACAAAACCCGTATTCTCCGAAGATGGGATAATATTATATTATTTTCGTATAAAGTATTTTATAAGAAGCCCGATTTGGATAATTATCCAATACGGGTATCAAAACGGATCATTTTTTGCAGTTACTTAGCGGCTAAGTAACTAATTTATCGATCCAAAACAATCCAACACAAACCAATATTCCATAAATATATATAGCCCTTTTATTATTTCATTTTATTTGTATAATCATAATTGATCAATAGAAATATAGAATTTACAAAGAAAAACTCTAAAAACTTTGCGTTCTTCCTAATCAAACGCACAAACGGAGGCGTTATCGAACTCCGATTCAAGCGTGAAATATATCAAATCGAAGCTCTTGAAAAACTCTTTCTGAATCCACCATCTATTCAAGTGCAAAAATGAAAAGTAAGCGAGGCATAGAAAAGAAGCCCAGTGATCAGTAAATAGAACTAAAGTGTAGAAAAAGAAAGCAAGTGATTGATGAATAGAGGAAGGCATAGAAAAAGAAGGAAAGTGATTGAAAAGTAAAATTGTTAGATGACTACAAGTAAAGTTGGACATCATCTGTGACAAGGCAAGTACTTCTGAACCTTCTTCAAGATATCTTGCAAATATTTTCGAACTTTCTCATAACATGTTGCTAGTATTCAAAATAAATCATGTTTTATATTACAAGCGCTTTAAATTATTCAACCTTGAACCCTAATTCTTATTGATCTTGAGCTATAAGCCTTATTCTTCATAACCCATTGATTGTTGAATTCTCAAATACAAGCGAGACATATACGATACTACTCCACAAATACATATCTACCACATACTGATTTCTGATATTGAATTGCTTGACATACCAAGCCTTATGCCTTGTTTAACAGAAGACCAATCCTTGTAACCCTTGAGCCCTTGGTCTTCTACTTTTTGATTCTTTCATTGATAGAAAGCCAATCTTTTTGAATTCCTTGTTATACCTTCATGGTATTGTGAATTACCCTATGCTTCAAGATAAATGTTGTTTATGATTCAGCTTATTGAGTTATATTGTTTATCATATTGTTATTAAGAAATTGGATTGTTTTTAAATATGGACTAGATTCATGGTCGGAACAGATTCGTGGTCATAATAGGCCAATGTGTGCCTTGGATCCAGTATATAGAGCAAAGCTGGGAGCCTTGCTTAGGGTCAGTGCGTGACTGATCAGCAACCTAACCTTGGTTTTTTAAATGAAAAGTGAATATCCATTTTTAATCATTTCTTATTCAGAAACTTTGATTCTTCTGATTCATTTCAATTGGTCATTGTTTAACCTCAATTGTTGCTATTATGACTTGCTGAGCTAGTTAGCTCACTCTTGCAAACCTTTTTATGTTTTCAATAGTTGAATGGTTGGTAACGAGGATTTCCAGACCAGTATACGAGCTAGGATTCCAGGATAAGTTGGAACGAGATAGTAGGAGCTTTACATTTAGCTTTGAGTTATTTAAGCTTGTAAGAATGATTTTAGTATCAGTTGTAAGTTAAGCTAGTGGGGATTTGGTATGATGTAATAAAAGTTAAGGTTGTGGTTTGTTTTCAGAATTTAACATGCGGCCCTTGGTTATGGTAAGTAGGGTCTTTATATACATTACTTTCATAAGTCAGTTTATATATTGGGTCTGTGTGTGTGTTGTGAACCCCAAACTCCTGACCCGGGTTGGAGGACGTCACAACAAGGGTATCATTCTTGGAGGGCGCGTCGTCGGTAAGAGGAGCGTCCACCTCCACAAAGGGAATCATCCTTGGAGGGCGCGTCTTCTGTAAGAGCAGCAATCATCCTTGGAGGGACCGTCCTCTGTAAGAGGCAAATCTACCTCAAAAAGGGAATTCATCCTTGGAGGGAGCTTTCTTATAAAGGAGCATCTACCTCGATAAGGGGATTCATTCTTGGAGGGCGCGTCCTCTGCAAGAGGAGCATCTACATCGATAAGGGGAATCATCCTTGGAAGGAGCTTCCTTACAGAGGAGCATCTACCTCGACATGGGTTTTATTCTTGGAAGGCGCGTCCTCTGTAGGAGGAGCATCTACCTCGACAAGGGGAATCATCCTTGGAGGGAGCTTCCTTACAGGGGAGCATCTACCTCGACAAGGGTATTCGTCCTTGGAGGGCGCGTCCTCTGTAAGAGGAACATCTACCTCGATAAGGGGAATCATCCTTTGATGGCGCATCCTCTGTAAGAGGAGCATCTACCTTGACAAGGGGAATCATCCTTTGAGGGTGCGTCCTCTATAAGAGGCACATCTACCTTGAAAAGGGGAATCATCCTTGGAGGGAGCTTCCTTACAAAGGAGCATCTACCTCGACAAGGGGAATCATCCTTGGAGGGAGCTTCCTTATAGAGGAGCATCTACCTCGACAAGGGTATTCATCCTTGAAGAGCGCGTCATCTATAAGAGGAGCATCTACCTCGACAAGGGTATTCATCCTTGGAGGGGGCGTCCTCTAAAAGAGGCGCATCTACCTCGACAAGGGTCTTCTACAGAATCTTCATGTAATAAAACCAAATTAAAGATCAATATTTTTAGAAGGTTTCTATCTTTAATGAAGCTCAAGGGATGTAGAAACTATCTCATGTAGAAAATCTCTTAGCGAGCCATCTCACGAAGTGACATCCGATAAAGGGCACCTCACTCTCAGGGACATTTTTTTGAAGTTGAGCATTTTCTTAATATGGGTATTTTTCTAACCTTGAGCATCTCCCTTATTTTTAGGAAAATCCATATATCTTACTCATGTGGCAATATGTAACACCACAGAACTACTGAGAGGTGACCTACCCCCCAAGCGTGCACCCTGTTAAAAGTACTTTGTAGCCTCATCTTCCTCATCTGTTTCTAATGCAACTCCCATTTTTACTTTTTGCTAAAGACAACCAGATGACCTTGGTAATCATATCGAAAGAAGAAGTCTTAACATATGAGCCAGATATGCTCAGGGCGCGTCCTGAAAACTCACTCAGATTATTGAGGATGTGAGGGCGCGTTCACTGAAACTAAACTCTTGACATACTAGGAAGATCATTGTAGTTCATTTGCTTCTATCTAAATCATATCTGTAATGTCGAGGAAGATGACATGGGTATTTCAATGAAGGAGCGCTTTAAGAGAGATAGCCTTGGAGAGTTTAATTATAACTGTTGAGGATATAACATTACATCCATAGATGGAGGAGCTCATTCATGTCCTGGGGCCTCATCTTGACAGTCAAGGGGCACATCCTAGGATTCATGTACTTTTACTCTGATAACTACCTTCTTTTATGTTGAAGTCCCCGTATTAAAATTCTCCTTGTAGTTAGTAAAATTCACCTCACCATCAATAATTTTTTTTAACGGCACGCCTTGAGGAAATGGCGCATCTTGAAAGACGAGGAATTGGTTCCAGTCGAGCCATTCTTCAAGTACTGACTATAACTCATCTGATCATCAATACATCTTCATTGAAAACTTTCATAGACTTTTTCTTTTGAGGGCGCGCCCTGGGAGGGCAATTCTCCACTGAATGTCTCACATGCAGAGGGCGCTCCTTAATAGATTATAACACAATGCTTGGTAACTCATGAGATTTTTTCCAGATAAGATTTCCTACCTGCAAGAAATAAAATTAATATGGAACTTTAAATGTTACCTGGAGGACGCGTCCTAGAGGGACGGACGTGTCCAATCAGTGAATTCTCCTGAAATTTGTTGGAAGTCTTCTGGGCCTCGGATGTATTAATCAAGGCACGTCCTAAGAGTTCGTGGGGATCTCCTCCGTGCCAAATCTCTTTCACAATCTTCTTCATGCACAAGTCCCAAAAATAATTAACGGTAAACACAACAAAACTAGTTGAGTGTTACCTCGAGGGATCTTCTTAAAGGCGATGACTAGCTCATGGTAGTAATTCCTTCTTCTTGGAGTTTTCTCCATCCGACCGTCCTCAGATTTGCTCATGGTTAAGTCTTCTGAACTGAATATTATTCTCAAATCTTCTAAATCAAATAGGATTCTTCAGTTTTCTTGTTGGAATAGAATTCTCCAATCTTCTAAATCGAATAGGATTTTCCCAATCTTCTAAATCAAATAGATTTCTTGCAATCTTCTAAACCAAATAGGTTTCTTTCAATCTTCTAAACCAAACAGGTTTCTTCATTTCTCCAAACCAAATAGGATTTTTTTTGGTAAAAATTCGCAGCTGCTGTTTTCCTCTGTTTTCAGGCTTTTCAACTTGGATTCTCATAACCATATAATCTATGAATTAAATAGAACCAATAAGCTTCGCATAGGCTGTAAGATCGTCCAAATCTGACTTACAAAACTCGAGATAGGGCCCAAACAGTGTAGGCAAATCGCTAAACCCACCAAATCCGAATTTTGCATCTAACTTCACTTCTTCGTGGCCATGGCTGTAAATTTCAACCCCCATGTCTGGAAATCATCATCCATGGATCTCCCTCGTGGCCTCGGATACTACATTAAAATCTCCTTCGACCCCCCTGACCGAAAATAGTTATTCAAGAATCTCCTTCGTGACCGTTGTTTGCAACGTCCTCCGTGACTACCCTTCAATTCTTGCATTAAAGAACCTTCATCGTGATGAGACATCTCTCCCTCCTGAGATTATGATCTTGATTAGCCTCTCCTTCTAGCGCCAATTTATTGACAGAGGAATTTGGTATCAACAAAGTTTGAGGTTCGTCACCGGAATCAAGATCTACGATGGTGGTTCTTCGCCTGAAAAGTGAGCGGAGTGTGGAGGTTGTGATGAATTGGGGGCTGTGATTGCTTAGGGTTGGGGGTGGCTCCTTAAGGCTATCACTTCCAACCCATTGCAATTTGTCTACGTATCCCTATTTATAGGGAATGAAGCCAACATAGTTCCTGGGGAATAAGAAACCTAACGGGCTTAGATCTCTTGTCCCGAGATCCAGTAGAAAACCTACTGGAAACCGTTTTCTACTAGCTTTAGGAATGTCCATCGATGAGGCCCAACCACAAAGTCCCAAGGCTCGTCCATGGTTTCGAGACTTCACGGATAAGGCATCTCCTTGGCCAATAGATTAGTAATAATAATCTCCTTCTTTCTTGAATCATCCAAAGAATCCGTCCAAGTAACTATGCTAAAATCTCATCCAAGCCCTCTCTTCTACTTAGGGCACGCCCTAAGACCTTCCACATGTGAGGTGCTAACTTAGAGAATTACTCAAATTCCCTTCTTCATGTAACAATAGAGTGCGCCTCCTTCACTAATGAGAGCGTGCCTTGATTATTTAAAGTGTGTTAACATTAATCTTCCTGTAAGCATAAGGCACGCATCCCCATATATGTAGGGCGCACCTTCTTCCTTCATGATAAAAATAGATGCCTTATCTTTTCCTTAATTTTAGGCATCAATATCCCAGTTCTGACCAATTGACTCGGTTTTGACCCGAACAAGGTTTATAACATATCTATAGATATCTCTATCAAATTAAATTTTAAATTTCAAAATATCTGGTGAATGATTACTATGATCTAATTCTAGGCAAAGGGCTCTTGGTCTAACAATTTTGGATCTTGTTGGGCAGTGGATTACGCTACTAAGAATGACATTGTTTGTGAAGTAAATGGTATTAAGAAAGAAATTGTTTGTGAAGCAAGCAATTGAAAGCAATATAAGAGTATTTAGTTTATATTAAGTAATATTAAATTAAATATAATAACATTTATTTACTTTACACAAGAAATTAGAGAACATGACAGAAATACACATACATGTGGAAGCAATATGAATATTCTTGGTGATGACCTCAAATAGGATGCTACAAATCCCATGACAGTTTGTCACATTCTAGCTACACAAAATCCAAACTCTATTTGAGAAGTATACTTTCTCATATCCTCATGTGACCACACAACCCTTGATGTTAATTCAAACCCTTAATGCTAACAAACAAGGGGGAGAAGTCTAAAAAGCTCCATTCAATCGAGGGGGATCAAGAGAAGTCTACAGCTCTATCCAACACAAGGGGATCAAGAAGTTTGCAGCTCTAACAAGCAAGTTCCATCAACCTAAGGGGGAGCAAATCATCAACAATAGGGGAAATCACTAGAAGGAGAAGAGAGTATCAACAAATGGGGAGTAGAAGACCCAAAACTTTCCAAAACTTGGAGGCTATAAACCAGCTAAAGCTGAAGACATGTAAACACGTTATATTATTGACAATCATGTCTCTAACAACTCAAATGAAGCTAGCCGCAAAGCTAGAGTTACAAGTGAAAGCTGAGAAACAGTCAAAAAGTCCCAGGGAAAGAGGAAAAGAACAACTGCAAGGAAGAAAGAAAATTCAGTTATTACTTATACAGTAAGTTCTGAATTTAATGAGGATCCAAATTTTGTCTAAAAGAAGAGTCTGTCAATCCTAAGAAAGGAATGGTACAATTCTCTTTTCCTAAAAGGACTTGAAGGTCATTAAAAATGAGAAAGATTCACGCAAACTAGTCTTCAAAGATTAAAATTTCCTAATCTGTGAAGAAGGCCGAGGATAATGACCCAACCATGTAACCAGCTCACATAGATGAGCATTTTTCTAAATAAACTTCATCCTGACAAGATCCATGAAGTTAGAAAATTACATTCCACCTCAAAATTGTCTGAAAGGCCATTGTTTGACCACGAGAAAGAAATCAACATATAACTTCTACATCAATTCCTAAAAGAAGGATACACACTCTTGAGAGTAAGACTTGGTTATGCTTAACAAGAGCTGAAAAACTTACCTCCGTTGCCAAAAGCCTAATACTTCAGAGATTCGATGAAGATTCAATATTTCTCTTGAAGAAGCTATTTTTCAATATTAAGGGTAAAGGGATCTTTCCTAAAAAAGACATATTGAAATATCAAATAACAAGGAAATTTGAAAGAACCCATTTTCTCATCTGCTCAATCTGAATAAGCTACTTTCAGAGTAATATTTATTTCCTCAAAACTACTTCCTTGTACACTCTATTTATCAACAGCTTAACAAATCACAATTATGCATTTTTAATGTTCATATGTCAGAATATGTTTTGTTACCATGAAGACTTTAATTAATTGTTATTATTTTACAGTCACAAATTGAGGGGGTTTGTTAAGATACAAGCATAAATCCCGATGATACGCAAATCACAATGCATAATTATGTTAAGATAAATTGTGGCCTCCAACGGCTAGCCATCCTAAGGGATAGCCGTTAAAGGAGTTGTCCATCAACTAACGAGGAGTTTGTAATAATTTCCAATAAAATTCTCTGTTTTAGATAACAATGTTGTTATTAATTCGGAAGTCATGTTGACTTAATGGATAACCTAGAATAGGGTGGCTAATTGTAAATGCTCAATTTCATTCTAAATATGATTAAGTGAAAGTGAGCGACCAATTGTTAATTGAAGCTACAACATCAATGGCTAACAACATCAACCCACCAACGGGTAATCTAGTGAATGTCAGCGATGAAGAGAACTCACATAGCTGGTGATAGCGACTTGACGTTGGTCAAGTCCCGAGTATGACACAGCACATGGGCTGATGAGAATCTCAGTAAAGAAAATGGAAGACAAGACAGACTTTGCATGTGATCTTGGATTCTGAAGAAGAAAAAACATTCCATTTTCATGCATGACAAATATGAGGGATATTCAAAGCAATATATCAAAATACAATATAGCCACATTTATCAAGGCTCACGGGAAAGAGAATGAAGAATCTATCTTGATGGACCTCAAAAACCGTGTCATGTATTGTCTAGAAAGCATTGTAACTTGATGATTTATAAACCAAGCGAAAGCAGATGTTTCACTTAAGAGATGTTTTACATTTTCAGAGAGAGAGAGAGAGAGATGTTCCTCTAAGTGAAACACTATAAATCACAACTGTGAGATTACTTTGTAATCGTAACAAATTATTTCTTCAATAAAAATCTCAGGTGTCAAGTCGAAAAACAAATCACCTAAAATTTTTGAATATTTGTGTTTAGATTTTATTTCCCAAGCACAGATTATTGTAAAAATTGTAATTTGTATTCAAGTCCCCCTCTACAAATTAACCTAAGTTGATTGTTGGTGAATAACATTACCGGTGGGTTTCAGGTAGGGTTCGATTCAGAACGGAATGATTTTCGAATTTTTGGCCGGGTTTGAAATGATATGCCCTACCCTAACCGAAAATATTTTAGGTTTAAAATCAAACCCCACTCTAACACAAAATGTTCGAATTCGATAAAAGTCAATTAGATTGGTGCATATCAGGTATTTAGAGCATCTTCAACCATTATAGCTAAAATGATTAGCCAAATCAGGATTATCTAAAATTTTATTGAATCTGTAAGAGCATGCACTTCAGTGGTATTAAATATATTCAAAAATATTATTTTATTCCTATTTTTATATATGTATATATAGAAACTTTAAATAATAAAATAAATTTAATTAATACTTAATTCAATACATGAAAAAATATATAATTGCCATTTAATAATTACTATAACTGAAAATATAATAACATATAAATATAATAAATATATATTTACAACAAATTACTAATATATATTGTATTATATATATATATGTATATTGTTTGTTAAAAATAGTTAATAAATTTTGTTAATAAGAGAACAATGTTTTCACATTTAATACTAAAAATTAAAAATATTATATATAAAATATTATTTAATATTTATGTATTAAATATTATATATATATATATATATTAATATGTATGTATTAATATGTAGTTTTAGATTTAAATATGGATTAAATTTGAGTTAAATGATTTAGCTAACATCTACGGATTGAACAGACATATTTAATTTTTTTGCTAATTGATGCGGTTGGAGTGTTATTTTTTAACCAATATCTACATCTCAGATAGACTTTTTAGCTCATGATTGGAGATGTTAGAAAAAAATATGGTTGGAGTGTTATTTTTTTGCTAATTGATGCGGTTGGAGTGTAATATGATTTAAAAAAAAGTGAGTGCAGGATTTTGACTTCCAACATTTATTCCATGCGATCATGGAGAAAATATAACTCGAGTATTGCGTATCGATGTAATCATATTACTTTTACTAGTATTAGTCGTGCAAGGAAACTCGAAAATTTTATTAAAATATTTGGTTGCATTTTGAAGACGAAGTAAGAACTAATTTATATATGCATTTTGTCGGTTGAATTAATAAACTAGTATAATAATCCGTGACACGAGTTATTTTTTAGAATTTTTTTATGCATACAATTATAATATTTTTAGTTATATTCTATCTGTAAATGTAGTATAATATTTAACGTATTTATCTGTGTATCATTTTTATACAAGACATTCCTAAATTACACGGAGTTTCCAATATAGCTCATTAAAATATATATATATATATATATATTCATGTTTGTGTTGTATAATTATATTTAATGAATGAATATAAACAGGTTAGACGTTTGAAATGAAATAAATAAAATTAATATGTAGAATGTCGTTGGTATGTTTACAAAGAAAAAGTTAAAAATATGTTGATTAGAGAGTTGACCAAAAATTTTGAGTTTTATTTAAATAAACTATATATATATGGTCTATATTATTACTAAGTTCCCTACTAACTTACAATTAACTTACTCAATTTAAAAAGATAAAAAATAATAACGGAATTCAGAATTACTTGCAATCATAATATAAAATACCATAAAATTTACACTACTGTTAATATAAAAGTTGATTTTAATTAAAAATGTTAGTTTTTGAAATTTAACGTATGTATGTTTGGAAAAATGTTAATATTTTTACACTACTCTTAACAAAATAAGATTAAGTTATATGTGTCTATGTTAGCATGTGAATTCGTATGTTACATTTCTTAGGAAATTACGATGGTTTCAATTATTTATATGCTAAATATCTGATTTATGTACATGTATAATCATTATTAATATCTAGTGAGACAATTGGTTACTTAAATAACATATATTTATAATTATTCAAAAATTAAAATTATGTAATAAATAAATTGCAATAATTTATATACGGTATTCAAATTATCAATAACAAACAATCCATATCTGTTTTTTACATGACCGAGTATCAATCATGTAACATAAAAATAAATTATATATTGTAAGACTTATTATTGATGTTCATGATTTTTTTAAGAATTTGAAGGAAAAATTGTAATTATATTGTTATTTAAACTATTTTTAAGTTTCTTTCATTACAACTCTAATATTTCTTCATATAAAAATTTGATAATATTGTATACTATTCTCCTAAAATTAAAAAAATTTCAATTTGATAAAATTTTATAAATATTAGTTGAACTGGTTAATTCCTTCAAATTATTGAACAATATATATTTTTTTTAAAATAGTATAAAATGTATTGATTCAAATGCTATAATATAGTCTAGATATAACTTTTATTTGAATAATTCAAAATATTAAAATAATTCAAAATATTTGTACAATATTATCTTGATCAATAAATATTGTTTATCTAAAAGAATTCTGTTTAAAATGCTAGTTTTTTTAAAGTGAAAAATGAAAAAAAAATCTATTTAATACATCATCGTAGTTTTAAAAAATATCGTGAGATCTCATATCAAATTTCAAATATTTTTAAAATCGGGACAAGTCCCAAAACACTCTTGCGCTACTAGTGAAGTTAGTAATTTTAATACAAATAATCAATTGACTTCCTTCTATAAATATCTCAAACACATTAATTTATATTAATATAAGATATCAAAATATTTCACATTATTGGTAAGATATTCTAGTCAAACATAAATTTAAATTTACTAAACGTAGAATGTGACAATGTTTTTCGGCTAGTCATGTAGTTAAATTTCGAGTATAATTTTGAACAATTGGACAAATTCTGATTTCAAATTCAAAATAAACTAAAATTCATTAACTCATTATAATTCGAATTTATCTAAATATTTAATATCAATCTAGATTATTTATATATAGGCGATTCTATTTTCAATATTTTCTATAAAAATGATATATGTACATTTTAATTATTTTTTATAATAAAAAATATGTTAAAAATATATGAGATATATTTTCAAACTAAAAAATAATAATAAATAAGATAATAATTCATTTATGTACTATACCTAACTTTATACGGAGTATTTGGAATTCAGTTTTTTAAAATTAATTGTACAAATATTAAAGTAACTATCATTTTTTTTGCGAAATTCATGTAGCTATCTTTAAAGTTAAATAAAATATTTCTTTAGCACACTTACATATTATGTGTTTGATAAAAAAACATATGTGACAATATGGTGTAGTGGTATGAGATGTATAGAAGAATGAAGCAACTCGAATTCCATTCCCATAAAACATAACTTTTATATAAATATTAAAAATAGGGGTAGTTTAGTCTTTTCAATGAGACTTTTTAATCTCAAAATATTATCCCCTTATTGTGCTATTATATATAAAAGAGATTTTTGGATAAAAATATTAAAGCGATCAATCAAGCGAATACTATATATTTACAGGATATTATCTTAATTACTAATATCAAACTAAATAGCAAACACATATCTTTACATTTGTGTTTAAAAATTAAAATTATGTTTTTTTTTTGTTTTTTTTCAAATTCTATTACAATTTAATGAAAAATTATGAATTTTACTATTATACTATTTAATTTTGATTTTGTAGTCAATTTTCTTGATTTTAAATAAAAACAATTAGTAAATAATTTTTTATAAAATCTAGATATACTTATATTAAATATCATAATTCATAATTTTTCATTTTGTTACGATAATATTCAAGAAAAAAGTGTGAAACTCTATACAAATAATTTTTAATCTCGAGTACATATTTTGAGTTATCTGTTTGATATATATTTTGTTTGATATATATTTTGAATTTAGTGATTCAAATTAATTAGTGCCTAAATTTAGACATGACTTTTATTTTAGGGTTCACTTTAATATTTAATGATTAACTTTTTATATTATAAAGTACAAACTTTTAAATTTATATATTAACTTTATATATTATAAACGTACAAACTTTTAAATATATATTTTAAACGTACCTCAAACTTAATACTAGCCCATAACCCCGTCAACAAAAACGAAAAATAACCAACAGAAATGTACATATATTTATCTGGAAAAGGTATGAAAAAATTGGTTCACATGTCTTGACAAATCTTGCGAATTTAGCAAAAATATAAATAAAAGTAAACAATATGCCTAGCTTGAGGATGGTAGAGTATGGAAAAAAACGGGCTCAATTGAATCCAACTCTAGAGACGGATACTTCCCCATGCATTAAGCAATAATAAGCACCAAGTAATGGGTATGAAGCCCCATACCATACAACAGACTTTTCGAAATCCTGGTTCCGCCACTAAATTAGATGTGTCAGCGAGGCTGAAGATTAACGTCAAGTCTCGCAACACCTTCACTTCCTTCCGCAACTTTGGCAACCTCAACATGTCCAACAACCTTGTCTTCATCCTCGTCATCAACATAATTAGGATCATTCTTGTCCAAAGCCACGGGTATAGACTAAACATCCACTTGATTCTCTACACCTAAAGGCCCTTCCCACGTATATTTTCCTCCATGCCCTGCCTCCCTCTCGGATGCCGATCACGCCTTTGTCTGTCAGCTTCTTCTCTACGTATTTTATGGTGTCCACGTTTCCCGACTCAACTTGAATTTTGACTACTCTCTTTCTGCCTTCCTCGTCACGGCTCACCGCTGGGATCACAACCCTTTCTTTTCTATGCTCTGTTGTTTGTTGCCTCCTGCATCTTCTTTTTGTCGAGATAAATTGTTATTAGCCAGTTTCACCTATATGGACGCGTGTCTGGATAATTCTTTTCTTTTTTATGGAATAATCCAAATTATAATTTGTCATGGGTTCCGGAACGTTTTGATCGCCCCTCTTTATCTTCCCACTTTCCGTGCTGTATATTATTTTTATTAAAAAAAATCTGTTTACCTCTTTTTTAATTCATATATAAAACATGTTTTTCAAATTGATGCAAAAAATATTGTCCAAAATTATTAAAATATTATATTTTATAATAATATTTATAAGATATATGTGAAACAATCTGTAATCAATATATATAATTAATACATATAAGTAAGTGTGTGCGTGCCTACAAATAATAGATATATAAATAACTACCCTGCTAATAAACAAAAAAAATATCAATGTAGACGTTGGGGAGTCCAATTGTCGAAGCATTTCCATACTTTATGTTCAATTTCCCAAATTAACCTATTTTGTTCAATTCTTTTCAAAATGATCTATTTTTTTCCACTCTTCCCAAACTAACCTAGTTTTTATATTTTCTAACATTTAGTTATAATTATAAATTATACAATATTATTAATTTATCTACATGCTGAATAATATTTTCAATAATAAATAAAAATATTAAAATACAATAATTCATTAATAATTGGTTAAATATAATGCATATTATAATTTTTTTCTATTTTATTTCGCATATTTCTTGTTTGAGCAATTAAAAAAACTTGTCTGTGGAGGTATATTTAGGGATTTAAACAACATAAATTATCAAAAAATTTATTGATAGACTCTCCAAGACCTAATCACACGTAATAAATTATCAAAAATATACTCCGACATATTAAACATACCAAGTGAAATAAACAAAATTAGAACCTTACTTGTTGTTTTATAGTGCTTGCAATCAAACTCGAACTAAGCTTTTGATGATCTAGTTCAATTGTCCTTAAAAGACAAGTATGATCTGCACGTAGTTTTGTGATTTCAAACAAGCCAGATTTCATATTTGATCATATCTGATATCAATAATGTGATGGGGTCTATTTTGTAGTCAATTTTGGACCTTAAAATACTATAGCTACACATAATATTTTTTCGAGATTTTTAGTTTATGCCAAAATAGAACGTTAGTATTTGAATACCGAAAAAAATGAAAAAAATATGTCAAACATGTTGTTTAAAGCCCATATATGCCTCCACAAACAAGTTTTTTAATTGCTCAAACAAAAAATATGCGAAACAAAATAGAAAAAAATTATAATATGCATTATATTTAACCAAGTATTAATCAATTATTGTATTTGAATATTTTTGTTTATTATTGAAAATGTTATTTAGCATTAATATAAATTAATAATATTCTATAATTTATAATTATAACTAAATGTTAGAAAATATAAAAACTAGGTTAGTTTGAGAAGAGTTAAAAAAAATAGGTTATTTTGGAAAGAATTGAACAAAATAGGTTAGTTTGGGAAAGTGAACACAAAATTAGGTTAGACGGGAAAGGCTTCTGATTGTCTCCTTAATGCTATTTCATCTCTCTCACCATATATGTTGTAAGATTTTATCTATCACGGAAGCATGGTAAAACAATTTTCATGATATAAAATCCATATAATACGCATACAGATCGTGAATTGAATCGAGGGATCGTTTCTAACCTTTAAAAGCGATCGAAGAACCACGAGCGGAGGTCCCTTGCAGCTGCTCCTCAAGTGTGAAGCACTCCACCGGTATCTACCAAGAAATCGATGTAATGGAGGAGGTGGAGGTAGAGAGAATTAGGATTTTGTAATTTTTAGGTTGAGGCAAAATAAGGGTTTATAATAGTATATTTATAGGCAAAATTTTCAGTTGAAAATTTTCCCATAAAATATTATTATTATTAACCCTTTATTTTTATTAACCTATTAACTAATAATTAAAACACCTTTTAATTATTAATCATTTTTCTAAACACTTTAGAAATAATTCTCTCACTTTATTTAATTTCCAAAATTAAATTCTTAATTAATAATATTAAGAACTTTTCTTAATTAATTTATAATTAATTAAATCCCATTTAATCAATTATTAAATTTGCTAATTAATTATTTATTTAACAAATAAATAATTACAAGCCATTATTAATTAATTCCTCAACCATTAAATCATTCTCTTTTATGGTGTGACCGTGTAGGTTCAATATTAAGCCGGTAGTAGAAATAAATAATAATAAAACTATTTTATCGTTATTTATATAAATTCTCTAATTCATTAAATATGATTAATTAATTAATCATATTTATTCTACATCGTGAGGGATACTTTTCAGCATATCGCGACTATCCGGATAATACGAATTCACTGCTTAGAATACCAAGAACTCATTCAGTGAATAGTTACCGTACAATTAATTCCTTCTACCCTGCAATGTCACGATTAAATACAAGGTATGGAACTTGTGTCAAGCCTATCTTATTTAATCATATGCTCTCCCATTCACTATGCTTAGTTCTAATTAATGTAAATTAGAAACTCCTTTCTAATTTCATTCACTCTGGCCAGAGATTCCTGAACTAGCATAAGTGGATCAGCATTGAACATTCTCTTCCTTCACTGGAAGGGGTAGATTCTTTATTGATCATACACTATCTTCGTGTACAAATTCCTATACCCAGTAGAGCCTTTATAATTGTCCCTGGAGACTAAGAACTAAACCAAAACATAGTTCAGTGTACACAAGATGACTATGATGACCTCAAGTCTAAGGATTCTTGTACAACTATCACTATGCGAACAACTCCTGACACGTGAGTGAACTCCATCAGTTGTTCAGCTGTGTGAGTCATGTTCAGTGAACTTATTCTATAATAAGCACCTACATACTAGCTTTAGTGTCACCACGCAAATGTCTATGAGAACAGACATCCTTCATAATGAAGCAAGCATAGTATGTACTGATCTTTGCGGATTATTAATTACCAATTAGTAATCCTACGACCAGGAACTATTTAAGTTTAGAGTTATCATCTTTTAGGTCTCATTATTATGATCTCATCAAAATCCATAAAAAGCTTTACTCTAAACTGTGGTATATCTTATTCAAACACTTAAAATAGATAGAGCCAACAATAAAAACAAAACAAGTCTTTTATTAATATCAATGAAATCAAAACAGATTACATAAAAGTTATTCCTAAATCCTCATATATGATTATCTTTCAATCTCCCACTTGTACTAAAGCTAATCATTCTGGTATCTAATACCCATCTTGTCTTTATGACGATCAAAGTGACTTTGAGAAAATGGCTTTGTTAAAGGGTCTGCTATGTTGTTATGTGTGTCAACTCTCTCGACGTTGACATCTCCTCTTTCAACAATCTCCCTAATCAGATGAAAGCGCCGCAGGATATGTTTGGAATTTTTATGAGACCTAGGTTCCTTGGCTTGTGCTATTGCTGCGTTGTTATCACAATACAACACAATAGGCTCTTCAACGCTAGGAACAACTCCCAACTCAGAAACAAATTTCCTCATCCAAACGGCTTCTTTTGCAGCCTCACTTGCAGCTATATATTCTGCTTCCGCTGTGGAGTCAGCCGTTGTAGACTGTTTGAAACTCTTCCAACTAATCGCACCACCATTCAGAGTAAACACGTACCCTGACATGGATTTGCTATCACTTTCTGATTGAAAACTAGAGTCAGTATAACCCTCTATTTTCAACTCAGATTCACCACCAAAAACAAGAAAAATGTCCTTAGTCCTTCGCAAGTACTTAAGGATGTTCTTCACTACTTTCCAGTGGTCTTCACCTGGATTTGACTGATATCTGCTCGTCACACTAATTAAATAAGCAACATCAGGCCTAGTACACAACATCGCGTACATGATAGATCCTATTGCTGAAGCATAAGGAATCTTACTCATACGCTCTCTTTCCTCAGGTGTCTTAGGAGACATTTTTTCGAAAAGGGACACTCCATGGCTCATCGGTATGAGACCTCTTTTGGAGTTTTCCATGCTAAACCTTTTAAGCACTTTCTGGATGTATGTACCTTGGGTAAAACCTATCATTCTTCTAGATCTATCTATATAGAACTTCATACCGAGAATGTAGGATGCTTCTCCCAAGTCCTTCATGGTAAAGTTCTTTGATAGCCATACTTTGACTGATTGCAGCATCGGTATATCATTTCCTATAAGAAGTATGTCATCCACATACAATACAAGAAATGTTACCGCGCTCCCACTAACCTTCTTGTAGACACATGGTTCATCTATGTTTTTGATAAAACCAAAGTCTTTGATTGTCTCATCAAAACGGATGTTCCATCTACGAGAAGCTTGCCTTAAACCATATATGTTTCGCAGCAGCTTACACACTAGGTGTTCTTTTCCCTTGGAAAGAAAACCCTCTGGTTGTGTCATATACACTTCCTCCTCAAGTTCCCCATTGAGGAAGGCCGTTTTCACGTCCATTTGCCAGACCTCATAGTCGTAGTAAGTAGCAATTGCAAGCAAAATCCGAATTGATTTTAACAGGGCTACAGGCGAAAAAGTTTCATCAAAGTCAATCCCTTGCCTTTGTTTGAATCCTTTTGTCACGAGCCTGGCCTTATAGGTCTCTACATGGCCATCTGCTCCAATCTTTCCTTTGTATACCCACTTGCACCCAATAAGCTTAACACCTTCAGGCGCCTCAACCAGAGTCCATACTTGGTTGGTATACATAGATTCCATTTCGGATTTCATGGCACTATGTCATTTCTCTGAGTCAACACTACTCATAACCTCATTATAGGTCACAGGATCGTCATCATCAATGATTGACAACTCATTGTCATTCTCAATGACAATGCCATAATACCTCTCAGTTTGGCGAGACACTCTCCCTGTCCTACGAATGGGTTGTTCCACAGAAGGTTGTTCAGTCTAAACAGGTGTTTCCACTTGATCCGTAGTAGTTTGTGCTTCTTGAACTTCATCAAGTTCAATTTTGCTCCCACTGTTTCCTTCAAGGATAAACTGTTTTTCCAAGAAGGTAGCATGTCTGGAGACAAACACCCGATGATCGGTGTAAAAGTAATACCTCAAAGTCTCTTTAGGATATCCCATAAAATTATATTTTACGGATCGAGATTCCAGCTTATCTGGGTCAACTTTCTTGACATAAGCTGGACATCCCCAAATCTTAACGTATTTAAGACTCGGTTTCCTTTCTTTCCATATCTCATATGGAGTTTGAGGAAAAGATTTGAAAGGCACCTTATTCAGTAAATATGCTGAGGTTTCCAATGCATAACCCCATAGGAATACTGGGAGATTCGCATAGCTCATAATGGACCGAACCATGTCTAACAAAGTTCGATTTCTCCTTTCAGATACCCCATTCAACTTTGGAGTATATGGAGGAGTCCACTGGGAGACTATACCATTTTCTTTGAGATAATCTAGAAACTCTCCATTCAAGTATTCACCACCTCGATCTGATCGAAGAGTTATAATACTTTGTTTGGTTTGTTTCTCCACTTCATACTTATATTCTTTGAACTTTTCAAAGGCTTCAGACTTGTGTTTCATCAAATACACATATCCGAATCTAGATCGATCATCTATGAAAGTAATGAAGTATGAAAATCCACCCATGGCTTGCGTAGACATTGGTCCACATACATCTGTGTGTACCAATCCTAGCAAATCTGCAGCCCTCTCTCCATGTCCACTAAATGGAGATTTGGTCATTTTACCCAATAGACAAGACTCGCATGTAGGATATGATTCAAAATCAAAGGGGTCAAGTAACCCTTCCTTATGCAATGTCCGCAGTCTATTTTCACTAATATGACCAAGTCTGCAGTGCCACAAGAAAGTGAGATTTTCATCATCCCTTTTTCTTTTATTATTTTGTTCAATCTGAAGTAAATTATGCTCTACGTCACATACATACAGGCCATTATTTAAAGTACCACATCCATAAAGAACATTATCTCTAAGAATAGAACATTCATTATTCTTAATAATAAATGAAAAACCATCCAAATCCAACATAGGAATAGAAACAATATTCCTCACAATAGAGGGAACGTAATAACAATTATTCAAAATAATAGTCTTGCCCGTAGGCATATGTAAACTAAATGATCCTACAGATATGGCGACAACCCTTCCTCCATTGCCCATACGTAGAATCACCTCATCTTCTTCAAGAGTCCTACTTCCCTTTAGTCCTTGCAACGAATTGCAAATATGAGAACCACAGGCGGTATCTAATATCCAAGTAGAAACTTGACTTAGTGACATATTAACTTCGATCATGAATATACCTGAATCAGAAGCAATAGTCTCACTACCCTTCTTCTTCTTCAATTCTGCAAGGTAAACCTTGCAGTTCCTCTTCCAGTGCCCCACCTTGTTACAGTGAAAGCAAACAACTTTGCTCTTGGGGTCTTCAGCTTTTGGTGGAACCGGCTTTTTCTCACCTACTTTCTTCTTCTTGGAAGGGCTCTTCTTCCTTTTTTTAGGATTGGAACCTTCATCAATTAGAAGAACATAACTCTTCTTAGGGGGAAATTCGATTCCGCAGTCTTCAACATGTTGTGGAGTTCAGGCAGGCTAACATCCAGCTTATTCGTGTGAAAGTTCACAACAAACTGCGAGAACGAACTCGGAAGTGATTGCAAGACCAAGTCTTGGCTCAGCTCCCCATCCATGGCAAAACCAAGTTGTCCAAGACGTTCAATCAAATTGATCATCTTAAGTACATGGTCATTCACAGATGATCCCTCAGACATCCTACAACCGAACAGCTCCTTTGATATCTCATATCGAGCTGTCCTCCCTGCCACATCATACAACTCTTGTAGATGCATGAGGATAGTGTGAGAATCCATATGCTCATGTTGCTTCTGTAGCTCAATGTTCATGGAAGCTAGCATGATGCATTGAGCAACATTTGCATAATCAATCCACTTACGATACACAACATGTTCATCATTATGTGCATCACTAGCAGGTTCAGTAGGCTTAGGTGAGTCAAGCACATATTCCAGCTTCTCAACCCTGAGAACAATTCTCAAGTATCGAAGCCAGTCAGCAAAATTAGGACCAGTCAACTTGTGAGCATCTAGTATGCTCCGGAGTGATAGTGCAGAAGACATAACGAATATAGTAAATCTGTAAATGATAAACACATAACAACACTTAGCAAATATTCAATTTCATTTCAAAATACTATATGAATCGGGTCTTTATTCATAAGTGGCTTCCACTAGTTTATCTAATTTATACAACCCCTAAGTGAAAACTAAGCATTCATAATGCTATGATCCTACATTCCATCACACAACCTCGGCTGTAGCACGAAACGTCATGTGATGTTCAATACGCAGACAACTCTTGTCAATTACATCTTATGTTATTCCCTAATATAACTTTAGCCTCTTGAATAATTGAGTCATGGCTGTAGCACGACAAACTCAATATTCTAAGTCAAGCCTAACCCAACATTTCGTACAATTGAATCAGTCTCCAACGGCCACGGTTGTAGCACGTAACGACCTTTAGATTCTAATTCAATGTACACATCTCTATGTAATAGACAAGTATTTCTTATTTTGAAATCAAAGCCCTCGGCTGTAGCACGAAACGACAATGATTTAAAATAAGAACCACTTTCTATCATGTTGGAAGGCTATGATCAACACAAGCCCGTTGTGTCATTGGCCAATTACTACTTGATATTATTTAATTTTAGAGGGATTATATTACGTTACAATCATAATCATATTATAAAGAGATTCTTCCTTTTAAATTAAATATTTCAAATCAATAATCGATAATCAGATGATTCCCAGATCGGGTGAAGCATTGTCAAGAGGCGTCACTTAATAACCCTTTCTTACAGATATAAATCTGTTGTTGACAGAATCATCCTTTCTCTCAATATTGAAAATTCATATTCAATTACGTGTTTCATAAACACAAGAATCTCATGATCGTATTCATAATATTTATATTAAGGTCATGAAATAATTTCACTATACTAGATTGTCTAAAAAACGCCTTATGTTAATTAAGTTCACCTAAATCTATCATCCAATGGTAAACATAGGCATATATCACATATATAAATATGAATAAACGTAAAGGTAGGTATGTTAAATCATGTAGCATATTAGTCTAAGCATTATACATCTCTATGTATCACATGAGGCATTTAAAAGTAATTAAAACAGTTAAAAACATGCTTTAAAATACTTTTGTTAGCTATAAACAGTCCGAAACAATTTCAGAAAATACAATATAATATACCATTAGATGCGTCTCGAAAAGACGAATCCAACGGCACCAAGAACGCCCCATTCTAACCACCCACGCGCCTTCACGCGCCCCGAGAAGCAAAGCCACGCGCCGCCACGCGCACACGCGCTGTCAGGCGCGTGTCAGACTTTCTTCCACGCTTCCCCACGCGCACACGCGCCTCACGCGCACCAAACCCTAAGCTGACGTCAGCATGACGTCATCTGATGACGTTAGCATGATGTCAGCACAGCGCTGACTGTTGACCCGCGCGTGTGACACGCACGCGCGTGACCCACGAGCGTGTGTGCCCCACGCGCGCACGTTAGACGCGCGGTCCTCCCCTTTGTTCCTGACAGTCGCCGCCGTACTTATTACTGCTGCCGTTTTCTCTTTTTCGGTGCCACCATCAATACTTTAAAAACCACAGCAGGTGACAACTAAATATATATATATATACTAACAGATTATATATATATATATATATTTAATTACGAATTTAATTAAAATAACTTCAAAAAATCATAATAATTAATCCATTCATCATAAAATTATGAAAAAAAATACCCAGACGATCTAGAACACTTGTAGAACCCAGATCCACAGTCAAAATTATTCTGAGAAATAATTTCTAATCAGTCATAATAAATCCATGATATAACTTGTAAAAATCATAATTAATTCATACAAGCACATAAAATTCTGAAATTTTTATCACACATCTATATGCATACAACTTATGCTCTGATACCATTGTAGGATTTTATCTATCATGGAAGCATGGTAAAACAATTTTCATAATATAAAATCCATATAATACGCATACAGATCGTAAATTGAATCGAGGGATCGTTTCTAACCTTTAAAAGTGATCCAAGAACCACGAGCGGAGGTCCCTTGCAGCTGCTCCTCAAGTGTGAAGCACTCCACGTGTATCCACCAAGAAATCGATGTAATGGAGGAGGTGGAGGTGGAGAGAATTAGGGTTTTGTAATTTTTAGGTTGAGGCAAAATAAGGGTTTATAATAGTTTATTTATAGGCAAAATTTTCAGCTGAAAATTTTCCATTAAAATATTATAATTATTAACCCTTTATTTTTATTAACCTATTAACTAATAATTAAAATACCTTTTAATTATTAATCATTTTTCTAAACACTTTAGAAATAATTCTCTCACTTTATTTAATTTTCAAAATTAAATTCTTAATTAATAATATTAAGAACTTTTCTTAATTAATTTATAATTAATTAAATCCCATTTAATCAATTATTAAATTTGCTAATTAATTATTTATTTCACAAATAAATAATTACAAGCCATTATTAATTAATTCCTCCACCATTAAATCATTCTCTTTTATGGTGTGACCCTGTAGGTTCAATATTAAGCCGGTAGTAGAAATAAATAATAATAAAACTATTTTATCATTATTTATATAAATTTTCTAATTCATTGAATATGATTAATTAATTAATCATATTTATTCTACATCGTGAGAGATACTTTTCAGCATATCGCGACTATCCGGATAATACGAATTCACTACTTAGAATACCAAGAACTCATTTAGTGAATAGTTACCGTACAATTAATTCCTTCTACCCTGCAATGTCACGATTAAATACAAGACATGAAACTTGTGTCAAGCCTATCTTATTTAATCATATGCTCTCCCATTCACTATGCTTAATTCTAATTAATGTAAATTAGAAACTCCTTTCTAATTTCATTCACTCTGGCCAGAGATTCCTGAACTAGCATAAGTGGATCAGCATTGAACATTCTCTTCCTTCACTGGAAGGGGTAGATCCTTTATTGATCATACACTATCTTCGTGTACAAATTCCTATACCCAGTAGAGCCCTTATAATTATCCCTGGAGACTAAGAACTAAACCAAAGCATAGTTCAGTGTACACAAAGATGACTATGATGACCTCAAGTCTAAGGATACTTGTACAACTATCACTATGTGAACAACTACTGACACGTGAGTGAACTCCATCAGTTGTTCAGCTGTGTGAGTCATGTTCAGTGAACTTATTCTATAATAAGCACCTACATACTAGCTTTAGTGTCACCACACAAATGTCTATGAGAACAGACAACCTTCATAATGAAGCAAACATAGTATGTACTAATCTTTGCGGATTATTAATTACCAGTTAGTAATCCTACGACCAGGAATTATTTAAGTTTAGAGTTATCATCTTTTAGGTCTCATTATTATGATCTCATCAAAATCCATAAAAAGCTTTACTCTAAACTGTGGTATATCTTATTTAAACACTTAAAATAGATAGAGCCCGCAATAAAAACAAAACAAGTCTTTTATTAATATCAATAAAATCAAAACAGATTACATAAAAGTTATTTCTAAATCCTCATACATGATTGGACTTATGACACATCTCTTTCATATGTAACTCGATAGCCTCTCACGATTTTCAGCGAACTAGAATGAAGTAAAAAATTATCACCGAAACAAAGAGAAAACAATGTTTGTGTTGAGGAGACGACTGTGTTTGTGTGTATCGAATAAATGAAAAACCCTAATCCTTATGTGATATTATATATGCTCGAGAAAACGTGTGCGCTACTCCATATATAATTAATTAGACGTGCTAAATAACTAATCGGTTAATTGAATTAAATTTATTATTATGCCAAATCAATATAAATATAAAAATGAAAAATCTTTATTCATATTAAAAAATGAAAAAGCTTAGTGAAATCCCCTTGAAAGCACATGATTTGCATTTCTCCGCGGGCACGTGGATGTTAAAGTAATATATAAGTAATACATTTGAACACTACGGGCCTATTTGGCAACTTACCCAATTTATAAGTAAAATTTATAACTTATAATCTGATAAGTTGAATGTTAGTAATGACATATTTTTTCTCAACTTATTTGATTTTTCACCTTTTTATTAACTTTTGTGTTAAAATATATGTTTTAAATGTTAATTTAATTTAAAATTCATGAATTAAAATATTTATATTTAAAAGTATTTTATTTTAATTTATGTAAGTAAAAAATTTCTGACTTATGACTAAAATTATCCAAAAACTTATATAACTTATAAGTATTAATCTATTTATCACTTTTAAACCACTTATTCATTTTAATTAATAAATTACTTATTATAATACTTCACAACCACGCACTATATAAGTTTATACTATGAAAGCTATGTATACTACTTTGTAAAATAAACTTGAACTTTCATTTTTTCACAAATTTTTACTATTAAGGGGGCGTATTCAATTAAGATTTTAGAGGATTTATAACAATCCATTAATTTTGAATGATTGCTGATTTTGGCTGATTTTAATTGTATATGAATTTTAGCGGAGTTGTTGAATAAATATCGTAGAGTTTACAAATTTATCAAAATCTCTTGGGTTTTGCTAAAACTTCTGAAAACATAAAATACACTAAAAAAATCCATCAAAATCTACAATTTTATAAAATACAAAAAAAATCCATGAAGTTTTGAATACCACCAGATTTTAATGAATTTTTTAAAATCTAAATTGAATACCATAGATTTTAATGGACTTTTTAAAATCTAAACTAAATACCCCAGATTTTAAAAGATTTTTTTTCAATCCTTATTTAATATCATCAGATTTTAAAAGATTTTTTAGAAATCAAATTGAATATAGTAGGATTTTCAAAATCCAAAAATATCCCTTAGTCAATTTGATTGATTCAAAGTATTTCGGTAACTCTTTTGTAGGAAATCGCATTCCGAGTGCCACTCGTTACCAGCACCATTCATTCAGTCAATTACGACTGAAATTGATTTGAAAATATGGGACTCATTTTCCAACAGTATAAACTGATTTTTTGATAATATCAAACGAAATCGTCTGAGGATTTGTTTTTGTTAGGTGCAGTAGAATCAGGGCAGACTTCACGAAATCGTCTGAGGATTTGTTTTTGTTGTCGTCAGTCCCCTGATCATTCTTGTTTTGTGGTCATTGAACATTATTTTTCGGGAAGTCTGTATTCACCAAAGTTGCAGCAACCCACACCTCTGGAACAACCGGCGTTTGAACTTCAAATATAGTGTATTGTTTAGCCTAGAAAAAATGACAAAAATACCACTTTTTTTTAGAGTTTGTGACAAGAATACCACTTTTTCAAGTATATGGCCAAAAATACCACTCTAATATGCATTTTTAAGTTAGGTATTACTAATACGCATTTAACAAACGACTAATTTGTGTAAAAAAATGTTTAAAAAAGAAATAAAAAAATATTTATAAAGGAGATACGCATTTGGGCACCCTTTGACTTTTGGTGATACGCATTTCACAGAAATGCGTGTCTTTTGTTTTGTTTTTGTTTTTTTTCTTTTTTTTATCTAATACCCATTTCTCAAATGACCCATTTTACAAATGCGTATTAGATGAGTATTTTTGGCCATATACTTGAAAAAGTGGTATTATTGTTACAATTTTTTTTAAAAAAAGGTATTTTTGGCCATTGTCCTTTAGCCCAAAACGGTCGAGAGTTAATGACAAAGCAGAAATTTTAGGCTTTTTCTCTCATTTTACTTTCTTTGTGTTTACATTTACGTTCTGCTCAGAATTATCATCATTCCACTTTGCTACAATTTGCAGGTGCCTTATTCACAAGTTCCAAATAGTGGCATCAAATGTGTGATTGAAAGAGCAAAAAATCGATATGTTAAAGTGACTTGAGCCTCTCTGACAAGCTATGGAACTTGATGCCTCTTGGGACGTCCTTAAAGTCAAAGTTAAATATTCGGTATTCTTCTATATTTTGGTGTTTTTTGTCACTTTGTGTCACAGGAGCAACTTTTATAACAGCAGCCTTCTATCTGCATTAAGGGAATTGATGATCTATATGCTATACTTCTATATCCATAAAATGGAACTGTTCTGCTCATTGTGCCTTTGCAACAGAGTATCCTGTAATTGACAAACAGTTGATATATAGCTAAGACTTACGAGTAACTTACCCAGACCTTCAAAGAAACAAGAGTCTAAATTATCTCTCTTTGAGTCTTGAGTATGTTTTGGTTAGGCACCAGTCACCACGTCACGTAAGACCTTGACTTGCACCTACTATCTTCCTGGGTCAGAGTTGACATTGCTTAGTTGAAGACCAATGGCTTACTGTGGCGAGTCCATGATCGACATGCCAGTAATATCAAGTGATCCTGTAGTAGTGGCAAGCAGGAGCATGTATCATTTCAAATTCATAAGCACTCTTAAAGGATGTGTAATAACTTATCAGATAAAACTTAAGTTAAACCTAATCCATGTAGGATTTGATCCCTATAAACATAAGCACCTTGTAGTTATAGTCTTATAGAGGAACAAAAGGTCTTTTTACAGAAAAACAATTGTTATTTAACTTACAAAAAAAACTGTTCTCTCTATACATTAAAATGAAACACCACAGAGAATTTTAATGGAGTAGAATGCCTCTAGATGTGTTGTGTATGAGTATGGTAATGGCATAAGATAAGATGGTACGCTGGGAAATCAGTTGTATTCTAAAATGAGAGGATTTTATGTCTCTTTGATTGATGAGATAATCAGGGCCGGCCCTGAAAATTTGGAGGCCCCAAGCAAGTTAAAAAAATTGTACCCAGCAATAATTCAAAATAGAAAACTGATCACAGAAATCTTCATCCTAGGGCCGGCTCTGTAGATAATATACTTCTTTTCTTAGAAGGCAAATCACAGTTTTGGGTGTCCTTCCCCTTGAATCTGCAAGATTCTTATTTGTAATAATAAACTTGAACTCTGAACATGGTAAGGTAGCAATTTATTAGGTATGGTCTTCTAACTACGTAGATAGATATTTCAGTGGTTCTGGATTAGATCTTGCCCATCAGTTCTTAGTTCTTTTGTAGGACAGTGCACGTATGATGATAAAAACAAGAAAAACACGTATGACCCTTTGCTGTGTTCGTTCAAACGATAAACAGAAGAACCTTATAAGTTTGTTTCTAGCTGTTGTCAATATAATGGCATGTTGAAAAAATTTACATATTCATAAGAGTTGTCTACATAAACCAAAACGGTCCCCTAAACTTTAGTCGTAGATGGTCTCACAAATAGGCCTACCAGTTTGTTTTGGAAGCATGTCTATATCTTTTTGATATTAGAAGTGAACTTTGGAGTGTCAAGTTATGTGTAAACTGGAGGATTCTCATGCTAGGTTGTTGTCAAATGGGCTATGGATTCTCCATACTTGCCTCTTGTAAGCCTGTGCTTTAGGCCAAGCTGAAAAAGGAGGTAGCCTCCTTTTGGACCATATTCATTTGTGGTGGGGTAAAAGAAGGCATGCACCTACCAAGCATTTGTAAGTTGTATATTCTGCTAATGATGATCTCAATTGTAATTCTGAGAATATCCTCGAATAATCCTAAGTAAGGTTCTGGTTGTCATTCTTGATTGTTATCAAGTATGTGGTTCTAAGTGACTTGTGATTGTGCTTTTACTTTTCTCAAGTTTACTCCATGAACTGTCTCAGAAATTTTAATGCGTATAAATCCAGGTAATTTAGGATATCTTTCGTAATTTCTTGAGTTTTGAATCTGGGTCATGTAACATGTGTTTTGCAAATTGGCATATACTAGCTGAACTACCCTTGGGACTATTAGGATTCTAAAAAGGTTTCAAAGCAATCTGACATTTCTAGGTCATCGTAGAGAGTCATATTAGTTTGAGCAGGTCTGCAAATATTATTTGAGATAATAAAGAAGGCTAAATTGAGATGGTGACCATTTCCTTTTCATATTACTCTAATCAAATGCGCCAAACGCAACATATGAGGTTCACATTCATATACCCATGACACAGATTAAACCTTCCTAGTAAATTCCGACGAAAACAGATGAACCAACCATAGTGCATTCTGCAGGCACATTGTTGTTACCTTGATTGGGACACATATCCAGCACACCTTTAAGTAATCCAAAGCACTACCATGCAACAATGTGTTGTACTTGTATTATTTGGTATCACATTTGGTATGGGTCTCTTAATAATTATTTTAACTTTTTGGTGGTATTCTATCCTTGTTATGTCATCAATAATTTATGTATTGAGGCCTTGAGGGTAGGGTAGGGATGGATGTTTCATCACAAACCATAAACATGAGACTTGTACCGTGTTCGCTTAGCAAAAAAAACTAAAATGTACCATCTCCCTCACTTGTGCTTTTAGCCTCTTAATAGAAGACAAGTGTCGTATTTCCTTTAAGCGATACCAATTTGTAGGTTGGAGAGCCTGTGATCAAAAGATTGCAGCAGGGGGAGGTTACTACTGCATCTGGGAATATGCTATAACTAGAACATGTAAACCACTTTATGAGGATTGAGAGGAATATATGAAAAAAAGGAGATATGACTCTCATTACATATTTTACCCCCACAACTTTTATTTCTTCCTAATTGGATGTGCCCTAATGCCCACCACAGATCTTGTAGCTTCTACAGAAACTCTGCATCAGCTTTCATTATCTTATTCTTCTACTGCTCATCACAATCTACTTTGTGTTTATTCAGTGGACTTGTCTCTCATCATTGTTAAATGCAGTATTAGGATAATGCACGCGAGAAATTAATAGGTTTTGAGGATTGTGATCATGTAGGTTTTGAGGATTGTGATCATGTTTGCGTTTCTAAACATAGTGATTCAACATCGTTCTTAAACTTGCTGAAATTTAGCATTTGATAATTACAAAGAATACCAAGGAATAGAATTTTAGTAACTTGTAAATTTCAGAAATTTTGTTTATAAATGTTGTCTATGATCAAGTCATATTCCAATTCACATATTGCCACTCTGGATATCAGGCATTGTAACAACTATTACTATTATTCTGGAATCTGGATAAGTAGCAAATAATGTGAGGGGTAAATTGGGGAACGATTTAAGGCTAGTTGAAACTAAAAACAAGAGAGTCCAGTATAGATTCTGGCACATTCTTATTACAATGGATAGCATCAATAATTCCCATAAGGCCATAACTGAATAAAATTCATCTGTTATTTTAAAAATAATTAAATATAAGAAATAGGATGCACTTAAGTTGCTTGTGTCCACTAGTTATCAACATCAGAAAGGACATTAATTAAGTTGTTCCTTGTGATGCTCAATGGCTACACACATATATATAGAGATGGACCATGCACCAAAATTAGTAGAGCTACCTGGAGACGACCTACAAAGACGATAGAATGACTTCATAGTAATTAGGCACTTGATTTTCTCACTATATATACAGGTATATAGTGCATTCAACCAATCAACCGTAGCTTGCAAAAGTGTAATACCATAGCTAGCAAGGTCTGGTACTAATCGTATGGCTTCTTCGATCTTCTTCTTCCTCGCAATTTCCCTTACTATGCTCAACACTGCATTTTCTACTCATTACTCTCAAAGTAAGTACAACTCTCTCGCTACATCCATCTACGTAGAAATGTATATGACGTAGTGTTATTTTTGTTCTACCCTAATACTCATATACACATGCTTCTACTTAAACTCAAACCTTCAACCTCTTAGCTATGTCCATGGCTTACTATAAAGGTTATATATTAAACTTGACACTAGGCTTATCAGTAACTCATATCCAAACAGAAAGTGTGGTGGATTTTCCGGTATTTTTAATTTTGAGTGTCATATGAATGTGATTTATCTAGATGGGGGGAAATTTGAACATGTACCTTAATACTGTCTCTAAGTTAGGTTTTGAGTTTATTTTCATTATAAGATGGTGAACATCAAACAGTTCGCTCTAAATTTTAATTTTATTTTTCTCAAAGTTTTGCGGATGTGGTGTAATTTTGACAAGATTTTAAATGAAACAGCTTTGCAGAAGCAGCAGCAGGAGGGGAACAAATTCGGTTATATAGGAGGTACGGGACCTAACATGTGGGGTAGCTTAAGCCCAAACTTTTCACTATGCTCTCATGGAAAAGCTCAGTCTCCCATTGACGTTGTTACCCACAAGGCTTTCCTTGATAAGAATCTGAAACCTTTGATCAGAGTCTATCACGCTTCAAATGCTACTTTGGTCGATAATGGTTTTAATGTTGGGGTGGGTTTGTTTTCCTGCACGTATTATTCATCTTCTTTCTTTTCTGTTATTTACTCGAATACTCCATCAGTATTCAAACTCAACAGACATTAATTTACTTGTTATATTGCAGATACGTTTTAATGGAAATGTTGGAGGATTTAGCATAGATGGCAAAAAGTACACTCTTCTGCAGATGCACTGGCATTCTCCATCTGAGCACCGACTTAATGGACGCCTGTATGTTCATCTTGATTTTCACTTGTTTTTTTTTTATATAGATAAGTCTAATTTTACTACTAATTATGTATCAATCAGAATCATCTGAGTGTTCTGTTTGTGTAAATCTAGGTATATTCAAAGCTCATATCTCTTATTCTTATGTACAATAGCTGGAACATATGTTATTACTGTTATTTTGTACAATGAAAAGATGGAATTGTAAATTAATATGATCGTTTTAGTGGACAATCCCAACAACTGAAAAATGACAAGCGATATGTTTACTCTATCGTCCCTAATAAAAAAATTAGGAATCTAAAGAGAGATTTGTGTGTATATACAGAAGAGTGGAAGGTTTTCTAAAAACATAGAGATTATAGAGTAGAGATTTGTCATGTACTGTCTCGGTGTTTATTTTTCTACTATCAGTGGTACTATGTTCACAGTCATCTCATATATAAAGATGTGCATTCTGTATCTAAATTTAAAATTGTGTAACTCGGCTTGCTAAACCAGAATGGATGCAGAGCTTCACATAGTTCACAAGGCCGAAGATGGCAGCATCGCTGTTGTTGCAGTTCTCTACAAGGACGGTGATGCTGATCCTCTACTCACTAAGGTACAAACATCTAATTTCTGTTAATCACAGCACCTGGACAGATTACAGTAACTATCTTTAGATGAATAAAGATTCGAAAGTGTCCAACATTAATCTTAGTCGTTTACTGCATATATTAACTTTAACTAGCTGGATTGTGTATCAATTTTATGTACGAAAACAGATACAGAGTAAGTTAGCTGAATTGACATATGACCGATACGCTAAAAGAGAAGAAGGACCTGAAATTGTACTGGGAACATTTAACACGAAGCAAATGAGGCGGAAGAGCCACAAGTATTATAGATATAGAGGTTCTTTCACCACTCCTCCATGCACTGAGAACATAAGCTGGAACATTCTTGGCAAGGTACTAGTTTTATGGCATCATCATGTACAAGTTATTCATTTGCTAATTACATGTACTATTGATTCATTTACATACTTGGGGGTAATCCTATAGGTGAGGTCAATATCTAAGCAACAAGTAGATGCCCTGAGGGGTCCTTTAGATATTGCCTGCAAACGCAATGCAAGACCCGTGCAACCACTAAACGGACGCGTAATTGAACTCTACGATGAAGATCAATAAAGGAGTGGAGTAGTATGTGTGTGTTATCTCATATCTGATGTAACTTTATTAAAAATAACATGAACTTATAAGTGCCCAGAACTTCTAAAAGGGCTAATGCTGGAAATTATGAGCCGGTGGATGATCCTGTACGCTGCAATTTCAGTTATGTTCCGAGTTCCTTTTTACCTGGGTCATTCTTTTTAATCTTCTTTAGTTTGATACCTTTTTCACAATTTACTTAATGAATCATATCAATATTGGCTGCTGCGCGCCTGTATGCGTAGACTTGTACTGAAACATGTATGAAGTATAATGTATGCTTAATGATAGATTTTTGAGTAACTTTAACTTAAACCAAACTCAACAATTTAACTGAAGATGATAATTTACAGCAGCAGCCTATTCAAAAACAGATTAATTCGAAGAGGGAGAACAATAAAATAGTAGTAGTAAAGCAAATAGCACGATAACATGATTTTTGAACATTGCAAATAAGGAATCACGACACCTCACATGCACGGCGGCATGTCACATAGAAATTGGCACCCAGACTTAATTTTGCGTACATCCTCAGTTTCTCTGAGTTGTTCCACTTCCACACCTATATACCAAGTGCCATGCTCTGTTTTGAATCAACAGACAGTCTCGCCTTCATCCATCTCGCACGACCTCCTACCAGACGTGAACCGTGTCATTCCTCCTAAACCAGGCACCTGCATCACCACATCATTCATCACCATACTCTTTTTGTTTTCCTCCTCTTTTTCTTTCGATTTCACCGACATATTTTCAGTCTGAACACTCGATCTACCATGACGATCTGACCTAAAGAGTGACAATAACTTGGCGCAAAAACCTTTTTTCATTTCCGGTTTTGTTTTCCCCTCTGACTGTGCATGCCCGCTCCCCTGTCTACGTCGATTTCTCTTGGATCTAACTCTTCCAATACACGATACCTTAGGCGACGCCGGTTCTTTCATCTGTGCCCTCGATTTTTCAATCGACTCTGATCGTTTTGGAGGAAACAATCTAACATTAGTCGGTTTGCATCTGCGCTTATCAAAAAGATTATTATTCTGCATTTTCGGCAACCCAATGAGCGCAGCTTTAGACTTCAAAACTCTCTGTGAGCTGGAATTAGAGTTACTACGATAGTTGACGTTAGGTTTCGTAGATTCTTTACGCTCGAAGATGGCATTGCGGGCAACCCAATCAAACTCAGCCTGTTTAGACAACAAAAACGAGTCTGGTGTTTTATCGACATCATCATGATTCTCGTCATCTAGTGGTTCGCATGCAATCTTGCGACCGCTGCTGCCGACTCTACAAACTGCAACAAAAGCTTCAACTTGAGGCATCTAAGCTGACCTAGAGAGAGAATGCAATGAAATAAGTTTTGGTCTAAAGAGAAAAGGAGTCGAGGAAAACAGAGGTGGGATGAATGAAAGCTAATAAAGCAATGTGCATGAAGGGTCGTTAACAACTTTATTTAGCGTGTTCATTGGGCGAGGAAAATTTGATAAAATTATTGTGATTTGTACATTCTGAGTAGACTAATGGAAATTAACATCGGATAGTCAATACTAGTGGTAGTGGGTGGTGGGATTTGGTTTATTTTCCCCAATTTTCTAAGTAAACCCACTCATTTTACTATAGTGGGAAACTCAATTCTGTATTGTTATCACTTTGTTGATGTGCAAGTAAGCCGAGTCACGAGTCATTCATGAACAAATTCATCCCAACCAATTAGGGAAGTTTTGCATCTGGTGAAGGAATAATTTAGGGTTATGGTTTTGGAATTGATGATTTCATTTCCTAGGATAGAATATTCTTTTCACCCCAAATTGCTGAATCTTACTTCTTATGGAAATTGAATCAACCAACATTTCTGAGATCAATCATGTAACATTTAAATTTGTTTCAACATATATATGAGTCCTATTAATAAAATTATACAGTAATATATATTATTTTCAAATATTATTTGAAATCATTTTTAGATGCATACTCTTTCTTAAAGAGAATTTTTTTTTTTGTCAGATACTTTGAAGAATTTACATTTACATTTATATGTCAGAAAGGGAGAAGAACTAGGGTATGGCCATAAAAAAATAAAATTGAGATGAGTTTGTATTAGTCAAGCCAAACTATATATTTTTTTAAATAAAACAAATCAAGTCGAGCTAGTTTTCAAGAATTACTAATCGGAAACCAAATCTAATCTATACTAAACTATAATAACATGAATGAGGTATAATTTATAATTTGGTTAATCCCATTTTAGTTATCCCTTTCCATCACGACCGTCGGATATTCCTCATCAAATAATCGGAGCCGTTAGATTCAAATACTAAAAAAATACACTCCACAAGTTCTCAGGTTCGAATCCCGTTAACAACAAACATTTATATTATTATTTATAAAGATACATATAAGTTATCAGGTTCAAATCTTACCAACAACAGTTATTTACATTATTATTTATGAATAAGATATCATCAATCATATATTATTTATACTATTTGAATTTAACTTGAAATTATGCACAGTAAAATTATAATTATATAATCATTATTTACTATTAATTATTTATAAATTTTTTTAATTAAACTATAAAAAATACAAAAAGGATTATATAAATATTTATCAACACCGGTGCATTGCGTAAGCTAGTTTTAAATAAACCATGCACTCACAAATCACATGATTTACACGTAATCAACATTCACTTCTTTATTATTTCTTTTATTAGATAATAGTCATGCATTTAGTTAATAAAATATTTCAGAAACCCATACACTAACAGGAAGTTGCACATACATATTTAGTTTTTGTGAATAGTTTTGGAAAATATTAAAAAATAGAAAAAAATGAAAGTGGAAGTAATCTTTGTTTTGGTCACTTGCTTAGAGTATCTCGTTTTAGTTATAAATGAGTGGCTAAATTGGACCTGTAAGACAATATGTAAAATTTGTTGAATGTGTTAGGTATTATAATTCGATGGTATTGGCTATATTGGTTAGCTATATTTTAAAAATAGTATATTATAAAATTTTATGTTGTTATAAATAAAATATATTATTTCAATATGATAATAAATGATTATTTTTTTTTACAGATTTTCTTAAATGTCTCTATTGGTTCAACAAATATAACAAACATCAGAGGTTGACTATATTTATAAATAAGGGGAATGTACCATTACAGATGGATTTTTTTTACATAATCTCTATATTTTTTATTTATAACATGTATACATGATTTTTAGCTAAAAGTTCTATATAGTTGGAGATGCTCGTACTCTCCTTGACTTGACGTAAATAAATAACTGAGTCAATTTGGACAATGTGTTTTCTCTGTTTGTTGATTTGGATAAGATATATCAAGGCAATTGCTAATTTGCTATAATGCTTGGAACATCTAATTTTCAAATCAGAGATAAAAAAAAGTCAATGTAGTGTTCATTCTAAATGCTTATCCTCAAATATATTTATACTTTGAAAATTTGTTACTTAAGTCCTTATCATAAGTATAAATATAGTTAATTATCTCAAAAATCCTGAATCATTGTATTTATCAAGTAACGTCCAAGAAATTAAAATATAAATATTTTTTAGGCTCCATAAATAATATTGAAAATTATAATGTTTGAATATTTTGTGAGAGGTCATGGCCATCATGGTCGAGCCCAAACCAACAAAATAAGCCCAATTTTATGAATTTTAGCTTTTTTGTGCTCCTCAACCGCCTGTGAAGGCCGGTCCACTCGAGTTCTGCCCCATAAAGACAACTAACATCCTCATATGGGAGTACTGACCTAGGGGGGTTCGGACACGCACCAGTCGTCGACATCTTACTCTATTACTGTCGTCGTCAACATCAGTAAGCATGACAACTCTTAAACATTCCCTCAAGCATGTGGCTGTCATATGTCTCAAATTCCTATAAATACCCAACGACACAACAGATGTAAAGAGGACATTTTTTATACCGACTTTAGTAAACTCTACCTTCTCTCTCTAAAATTTGACCGGAATACTCATTTTTACATCGAAGGTATTTCATCGGGCATTCTGTTTTAGGTAGCTTGGGTCTCGGACTCGGCTAGCTCTAGGCCCATGAAAATTTAATAACTTGTCAGTTTGCAAGTAAAAACATAGTCTAAGTGCTGACAAGCCCTGAAAGGTCCATCATAGAACCACTTTTATCAAATTTTTCAAGTATATCTCAACCTATTATTTTGATTTGAATTTTGGGAGTGTCACTAGAAAAATTAAAAATTGTTTCAGAATTTTTTTTCTTGACTCTATAAACATTTTTTGGTGACCCTTGTATTTTGTATCAGGGTTCGGGAAAAGTGACTTACCTTGTCTAAACTGTTGTGGGAGACTAATATATTTGTTACATGTGCAGGTATGCACATATCTACTTATCTTATAAGTTGTTCGAAGTTTTCAAAAAGTTATCTGTCATTAATATGTTATTAAGTTAATCATTTATCTGATTTAAGTTCTAGTTAATTGAACACTATTAGTTTTCAATTAAACAGTGGAACACTATTAGTTTTCAACTAAGTAATGGCTTTATTAAGTTTTTATATTTATCCTAACAAACTGAGCAATGACAAAAATTTCCTCATATAAATCTACATCATTCTACTCCACTACATTACTAATGGATCCTATATGAGACCTAATCAACATGCATGATCTTATTTTTCTGAAAATACTACTATAATATAAATGACTCACTACTCACCCTGAAATGGAGGGGAGACATTTTTTGATATTCCAGTCTTGTGTAACAGATGGTTTTGCTACTTCACTGCAAGTAGATTGGTCAGAACGTCCACAAGCTATGAGTATGATGACACATAAGCTGTAGTTACTGCCCCATCAACTATTTTGTCCCTGATAAAATCACAATTTATCTTTATGTGTTTGATCCTTTCGTTCAGTATCGGGTTGACAGTAATTGCCAATGTAGTTTGATTGTCGACGCTCTTGACGATGGTTATTACAAGTTTTTCAAACCCATTTCTTTGAACAAGGATGTTAACCAAGTCACCTCATTATGACATGTCAATGTCTGGCACGATAATATTCCTATATTGTGGACCATGCTACTAGCGATTGCTTTATGATCTTTCATGACACTGGTGACGAACCCAGCAACACAATACCCTGACGTGGATCTCCGAGTTATAGAGCGGCTGACCCAATCATTATCACTATAGGTAGTGAATTGGGCTCATGATGAGGAAGCCAACAAAATTTTCTGCCCAGATTATTAATAAATATCTTAGAATCATTCGATACTTGCATATGTACATTTGTGATTTTTTGCTTATGTTGGGCCAAGTTATGCATTTAAAATGACATATCTGGTCTAGTGATTGTCACATAAAGTAGCTTTCCCATCAACCATTGATATATTTTTGGATTTTACATTAACTCTCCCTTGTTCTAGCCCAACGACATTTGAACATCCACGATAATTTAAGTGGTGTTGATTTCAACATCCCATATTCTTTATCATGTACTTCATATGAAAGATAAAAAAAAAATTGCACTAGTTTTATCTATCTCCAACCCTATAAAGTAACTTACTAGACCTAAATTTTTTAAACAAAAATTCTTCGATAACTCAGTCTTCAAGTCCTTAATTAAATGTTCACAGTTTCCTGAGATTAGCAGTCTATACTCGATGGTCATTAACGCTACAATCACCTTAGTGTTGATCTACGGTGATTGTAGCGTTAATGACCATCGAGTATAGACTGCAATAAGCTTTTGAGTGACAAAATTCCATTTCAACCAAAATGGCGAAAAATTTATAATTCCATTATCTCGAGGCTTGGCGTAATCTATAGAGAGATTTTCACAATGTACACACCATTTCGTGAGTCACCAGTAGAAGGATCTAGATTAGTAGGATGGCATTCTTGTCATTGCTCGGTTTGTTCGAGTAAAGATAAAAATGACTAGTGTGGGTTTGATCACCAAAGGTTTATCGCAGGTTGTTTGCATTATTAAAAGTTAAACATTCTCTCACTATCTCGTCCTATATTATTATCATTTGTGTTTATTCTTTATGGTATAAAACTGCATCTAATATTGTGGATAAGAAGAAAAGTTCTTAATAGTGAGATTCATGACTTATCATATAGTGGTTAAGTCGTCACTTTATAGTCTAATAAAGTGTGTGTAGTTCTATACCCATACTCTTATTTTATCTAGACCTATTTCTTCTACCGAACCAAACCGAATTTATCGATTTCTCTAAATTTCAATCCGAACCAAACTGTTAAGTAAGAAAACCAAACGATCTGATCAGTTTAAAATAATTTGGTTTGGTTTTGTTTTAAACCGTTTTTATTAATATGAAAATTCAACAACTAAATTAAACTTAACCTTGAAGTTTAAAAGTAAAAATAGGAAGTTTAAATCATATTATGAATCGATATTTTAAAGGATATTAAATTTACAAGAGCTTGACTAATAAAGAGAGAGGGAATAAGATTAAAAAATTGTGAATCTTGAACTTTTTATGAAAAAAATGAAAACATAATACATATAAAATAATTAAAATTCCATAAGAAAGTTTTTATGTGGATACTTTTATATGTATAATATTTTACATATTTTGTTGATTATAATTTATTATTATATATAACTCACATATGTATATTAATGTTTCAATAAAAATATTCAGTTCGGTTCGGTTTGGTTATTTCGGTCAGTTTGAAGATAAAAACTGAAATCAGATCGTAAATATTCGATTTTTAAAAATTTCAAACCTTTACCGAACCAAATCGTTAATAAACCAAAAAAATTGGTTTGGACGGTTTGTGCCGGCTGGTTTCAGTGGGTTTGGAGAATTCTTTCCCAATCCTAATCCTAGGAGCCAATACTGCAAATGCTGAGGAGTGCGAAACAGATGAAGAGATTGACTATGATTTCTCAGGGATGGTATGCAATGAAAAAAATAAAAAAATGAACGCGGTGGAGTGGATTATTAATTCGGGAGCAACGGATTACATGATGTTCTTATTAAAGAATTTAGTGAACGTTAAACTAGTCCATTCTACATTCACGATCATTTTGCTCATTGGAGACACTACATGCATAACCCACATTAGTGATGTTCTACTGCAAAACAGCCTAAAGCTAGAAAATGTGCTACATGTCCAACAATCTAATCACAATTTGCTTTCAATTCATATATTGGGGATGGACAACAAATGCAATGTGATGTTCAACCCAGGAAATTGTGTTATAATTGACTATGTGACAAGATCCATTATCGGAGCTGGTGAGTTGAAGCAAAGGTTGTACTATCTTAAACATGAAAAAATGGAGAGACCAAAAATGACTATGACAGTTTAGATATTATGTTGCAATGACAAAGACAAGATACAAGTAGAAAAGTAGGAGATCAAGTTTGTTATTTGACACTAAAAACTTGGCCATGCTTCGATTTCAAAGTTTCAACATATTGAAAAAGTCAAGTCTTTTATTTTACAGCTGGTTTCAGTGGGTTTGGAGAATTCTTTCCAAACCCTAATCCTAGGAGCCAATACTGTAAATGTTGAGGAGTGCGAGACAGATGAAGAGATATACTATGATTTCTCAGGGATGGTATGCAATGGAAAAAATAAAAAAATGAACGCGGTGGAGTGGATTATTAATTCGGGAGCAACGGATTACATGATGTTCTTATTAAAGAATTTAGTGAATGTTAAACTAGCCCATTCTACATTCACGATCACTTTGCTCATTGGAGACACTACACGCATAACCCACGTTAGTGATGTTCTACTGCAAAACAGCCTAAAGCTAGAAAATGTGCTACATGTCCAACAATCTAATCACAATTTGCTTTCAATTCATATATTGGGGAAGGACAACAAATGCAATGTGATGTTCAACCCAGGAAATTATGTTATAATTGACTATGTGACAAGATCCATTATCGGAGCTGGTGAGTTGAAGTAAAGGTTGTACTATCTTAAACATGAAAAAATGGAGAGACCAAAAATAACTATGACAGTTTAGATATTATGTTGCAATGACAAAGACAAGATACAAGTAGAAAAGTAGGAGAGCAAGTTTGTTGTTTGACACTAAAAACTTGGCCATGCTTCGATTTCAAAGTTTCAACATGTTGAAAAAGTCAAGCCTTTTATTTCACAGCACAAGGAAAAAGTATGTCTCACTCATCCTATCCAAAAATGACTAGAATAACATTTCCCATGAGCAATTCACATACTTTAAAGGCCTTTGACTTGGTGCATACTGATATTTGGGGGCCCTATAAAGTTGCTATTATGAGTAAATTCATATTATTTTTAACATATTTAGATCATTACTGTTAGGTACTTGACATGTATATACCATTATAACAAGCATAATCAAGTAACAGTGTTACTTTGCATGACCAAATGAAGTCTACCATTTAAATTAGTGATAAGTTTTAATGTACTTGTCTTTTTTATCTTTTAGACAACTCCTAATATTATAAGAGCTTATGGATTCTCATGCAACAGTCTTGTGCATAATAGTTATAGAATAAATCAATTTGGTGAAGTTCAATGAAAATTGTTCAAACAGCATACTGAAGAAAGAAGATCAATAAGTTGCAGAAATTCTCTAATTTTAATATCGTGAAGTCTAGAAGTGCTACATCATGAAGTCTATCAAATCCATACAGTGAAGTCCAGTTTACATCCATATCGTGAAGTTAAAGTTTGGAGTATGTTGAGAAGTCCAAACTTGTCCTAATTTTGTGCTAAACCGAGTAGTCAAAGAAAGATGCTATTTCGTGAAGTGCAGAATTATACTACATCGATAAGTTCAAAGTAAATTGGATATCATAGTCAAGCCAAATGGAGTTCAAGATATCTTCACTTGGTATCTTCACAACAACACTAATCTATACTCTTTATTAATAAGCAAAATAATGTATAATTTGGTGCTAAAAGTACCAAAGTACAAAATTTGGTACTTACCTGATATAAGTTGACTTCTATTCTCAATAAACTTTATTTTTAACACAAATCGACTTATATTCTTTGTAAATTTTATTTTCTTTTTAGTTAGTGTTCATTCAATCGTAATTTTAATCGATAATTAAGTAATATTAAATAAACTATATTGCAAAAGCTAATTATAAGATAATTATCAAATTATATTAATTAATATTAAATTATCTAAAGAACATATACTTTTTTTTGCTAAGCATAAAGAACATATACTTGGTTCATAAGATATAGATACAATTCGTTTCACAAAAATAAAACTAATATGTTAGATTTCTATATCAAGTAAAAAAATGCAAAATTAGAATTAACTGATTCGATTCTTTTTAACCACATAACTATTTTTTGCAAGTACCAATTTAATATCGATATTAATATATTAATTTTAATTCGTATTTTGCACGGATTATGAATAATTCTCTATAAATATTAATCCAATGTTTTTAGTTTCAGCCCGTGTATCGCACGGGTTATCAACTATCTATATTAATAAGGAAATCATGTTTGGGTCCTAAATCTTGGTACTTACTAGAAAATTATACAAATATTTTTAAAATTTTATGTAATAAAATCTCAACTAACAAAAATTAACTTCTCTCTGTAAATTTTATTTCCCTTCAATTTTTATTTGTTGTTGAATATCCAAACGTCATTTTACTTCAAAATAATTGTATTAGTAAGTTAACCTGTCAAATTTATATAAGTAAATAATTAGGTGCATGCATAACTAGAACTATATGTTGAAATTTTAGAGTTACACTTAACTTCGATTTTTTAAACTACATATTTTAACAGCATTTTATATATTATATTTAGATATGTATTTTGCATGGATTATAAGTTTCAGTTTTATGCAATTAATAATATGAAACTATTATTTTTAATTTCGTGCCCGTGCTTCGCACAGGTTACCAACTAGTAAAGATTAATAGAGGATATTATACATGTAGGTGGTCCATGGAAATATGTCAAGCCTATAACCAAACTTGGAGAAAAAGAAAACAAAGCATGCAGCAAAAGATCATGAGCAAATAACATAATGAAGTGGTCTTCAAAAGCTGCTACATGTCCCCTGGCAGGATATGATTGCTTACTACAAATGGGTGTGCACACTGAGTAGTATATTGATGTATCTATATTGTGCACATTCCACATTTAATCGTGCAAAACATTGAGCTTTTTATAATATTTTCTCTCCTTATAAGTCAAAACTCAAGAAACTGTTCTTGATAAAAAGCCAAGATAAATAAATTCATTTTTCTTGGAGCTATAACAATAATTTCTTTATTTGATATATCTAAAGTAAAATGGATAAAATCTCTGTGTTCTTTATATGCTTTAAGTTGTTGCAACTTGTTTCATTCTTAGCTTTCCAGTTTTTAAAAAGAATTTGAAAAAGTTTAAAAAATGTCAATCACCCCTGCCTAGTTTTTGGTTCCCTGTTTTCTAACGATTACGCCAGAATGACTTGGGTAAATTTGTAGGAAATGAAATCGGACTACTTGAGTTTGCTGGTGAAATTTGAGGCATACAGTTTACATAGTTTAAAGGGAAAATATTGAGCAAGTTTGAAGAATAATATTTAACTCAACAATACTGGTTTGGATAAGTCAATATAGAACAAAGAACTTGCAAATAATCTAAATTCCACTGAGATCAATTTGGAATGATGATTTGGTATATACATCATGATCTTGGTAGCTGCACTGAAGAAGACATCAACAGAAAATCCGTATAAAGTTCATTAATATGATCAGGAAATGAAGGAATAAGGTTGAAGTCATTCGAAACAGTTATTATGGTTAGTGTGGATACCTAAAAGATTCTAAGTGAAGATGAATGGATGTTATAGAAGACTTGGCAGTGGGTTATGTATAATTAAACAAAGGCTTCAGAGCGGAACTAGTCATCTGTGAACCAGACCAATTGCACTAGGCGTCAGTGATTCATGAAGGGAAACTAAGTGTTATTCTCAGAAATACTTTTAAGTGGTATTCATAATCAAGGTTAATGTTAAAAGATTAAATTATGAAGACCTGGAAATTAGAATATTTGAAGACAAAAGACTGAAGACTTGAAGATACAGAGGACTGCAGATCTATGCACACAAGAATGGCTTAAAGGCTTTAACATAATCTAAATACAAGTCTCTGGACTTTTATTTTGTCTATTTGTAGGAATAAATGGAAGCCTTTGGTCAATTTCTAGCCATTCTCTCTCATCTTGGAAACTTGTAGCATTCTTGGAAGTACCTTGGCAACTTGTAGCATCCTATGAAATATCAAGTGACCATCAAACTTCTCTCTCCTCTTTTTGGCCGATTTTTTAGGTAATAAATACTCCATTATCAATTTCCAAGTTGTTATGGTCGAGTCGGAGCAATACAAGGTCGACTTCTAGCTTTAAGAAAGAGAAGGTGGCAATTAGTAGCTTCAAGGGCCCCATGGTCAATTTTTAACAAGCCAAAGATCTACATTTTCAACTTGTAGCACCCATGTGACTTCATGAGGATTTGAAACTATAAGAGAAATTCTAGGTCAATTTATAGCTTCAAGGCAAGAAAGAAGTCGACTAGTAGCTTCTATGCGGTCTCATGTGTCAATTTGTAGCTCTCAAAGCAATACACTGTCGATTTGTAGTCCTTGGAACACTATATGGTCGACTTTTAGCTCTCGTTAGTCGATTAGTAGCAATCTAAGCTCAAATGATTGGACAACAATGAACCACATGTCCCTATCTTCTCAATCAAGTCACATCACTCTGTATCCATTAGATCTTTGAAGAAACAAGTAGTCTTCTCCAGCAATAAAGTACTGAAACTCTACCAAATTCTTTTTGTGAGAGCTAATTTGATTAATTAAGGTTTTTACAAGGAAAAGTGCTGCCAAAATTTACTCACACCATAAAGACTTACACATCTACATTCGCAAGCGTTACATCTATGTTTTAATAGGTTATTTGATAAGGACTCTAGTTTGTTTGAGTGATAAAGAGAACCCAAGATTGATAACTTATAATATCGGTTCTTTTTATATTTTTTTCTTCGAATCTTTTGTATTTGAAGTTATAAGCAAACCCTTGTGGTTATTTTTCTTAATATAAGAATTTAACCTTGAATATTGTGTCTAGTTATTTTAGTTTTGATTCCGCTGCTTAAAATTTGATAAAAATGATTAAGTTACATTCACCCACTCTATAATTGAACTCTGGACCTAATAATTGGTATCATAGCTTATTGATTTATATACATATCAGATTTGTTAGATTAGCAAGTTCTGTGTTAATTTTGGTTTGTGCGGAGACTATGAGTGCTTTCGTAGGTGTAGATCTGATTTGGGTTTGTTAGTTTTGACTTGATTGAATTTTGGAATTATTGATTGAATGGGTAGTTGTATTTTGAGATGGTATATTACAAAATTTTCTCAGATCTGAAAATATGAGTTATAAGAAAGTTAGTAGTATTAAGGTTCCTCAATTCGATAAATCACGGTGTAATCTATGGAAGAAAAAGATGCTTTTATATATTGAGCCTTCAAATTCAAAATATATGAATGTCTTAAGGAATGGAAGACACGTGCATATGAAGGTGAATGGACTGCAAAGAATAAAGAATTAATTGGATTGGATGAAGGCCTACAACTTATTCTGGTGAATTTGACGGATGATGATATGAGTCACCAAATTATGATCTGTGAAAGTGCTAAGCATATGGGGGAGACCATATAACGGTTGATGGAAGGAATTGAAGACGTCAGGCAAAATCGACTGGATATCTTGACTTCACAATATGAGGCTTTTAAATCTTTGCCATGAGAAAGTATAATCCAAGTTTTGGAAAGGCTAAATAAAATATTGAATGAGTTGGGTATACAAGGTAAAAATTATCCTTAAAGAGAAGTCAACAAAAAGTTCATGTTGACCTTGCCTCACCACTTAGAGAATAAAGCTTCATTTGTTCGTGAACGTGCTGACTTTAAGACCATGACACTTGAGAAGTTTTATGGTAAAATGAAGACACATGAGATGGAGCAAGAACAAAGGAAAATCATCTATGGCGCTGGTACTCAAGACCATTGTGCTTGTTGTAAGTTACTACAAAGAGCTGTGCATAACTACTGTAAAGCCGAGGTCTAAAGTTGAAATGCCCTTTGAAGCTGATATGGATTTTGGTAACCTCTCTGGTAACCCAAGTGATTGTTATACCACTGAGGAGATGCAGAGTATGGAAGATCCCCCTATGGCCAATCTTGCAGGGATGTTCAGTAACATCAGGTTTAGAAGGAAACAAGGATTTTGGGGTTCTGGAAGCAACAATCGTGGGCAAAGGTCAAATTCATCTTCAAGATCTGGCTATAAAACAGGGATGGTTGACAAAAACAGGTTCAAATGCTACAATTGTGATGAGGTTCGGCACTTTGCCACTGAATGCAGAAAGTCCCAACAAGTTAAGGACAAAGGGAAGTTATCAGAAAAAGATTCTGGAAGCTCAAAGAAGTATCCAGTGAGATCTTACATAGCTGAAGGAAAAAGCTGGGATGACACTGATGATGAAGAAGAGCAATTTGGAAATCTAGCACTAATGGCATATTCTTCTTTACAGGTACAATTTCCAACTGTTTGTGCTTTACATGCTGATAATCTATGTGAGAATGAACACTATGTTGCTTTTAGACAAACTGTCTTAGTGTTTGATAATGCAGTTTCTTATGATAAACTTAAGGTACAATGCAAGACTAAGGAATGTATTGAGCAATATACTGCCATAAGAGAAGTCTATAAAAATGTTTATACTATACTAAGGTGCACCAAGAAGACTGTAGGTGAATTAGAATAAGAACTAAAGAAACTCCAAATTGAAAATGATAAGATAGTTCTTTATAATATCACTTTGGAAAATTATAAGCAAACAAATCAATATTTAGAGCTTAATCTCCTCAATGTTAGTCAATTACTTGACAAAGGATACGAAGTTTTTTTAAGAAGGAGAAATGCTTGATCTCTAATCAGAATAATTAGAAGCTTACTTTTAATAGAGTGAGAACGGGTGATTTGTTCATGGCTGACTGCAATTCTGCTGAAGATGGTCAAGTAATGTGTTTCTACAGTAAAGATTCTCCAGATGAAAGTTGGTTATGGCATAAGAAGCTCTCCCACTTAAACTTCAAAACTAGAATTCTTCGGTTAAGAGGGAATTTATGAGAGGTCTGCCCGAGATGGAATTCAGTCCTGATGGACTTTGTGAAGCATGAGAGAAAGGAAAGTCAAAAAGAGCATCACACAAGAAGAAGACAATGACTGACATCATTGAACCACTACAACTCCTTCACATGGATTTTTTTGACCCAGTCAACGTAATGTCTATGTCAAGAAAGAGATATAACTTAGTGATTGTTGATGATTATTCTAGATACACGTGGGTGGTATTCATACATTCAAATGATGTAGCAACTGATATAATTATTGATCACATCAATAAAATTGAGTTAGAAGCTGTAATGCCTGTTCGTGCTATCAGATAATGAAACAAAAATTAGAAATGCAAATTTAAATGATTTCTATACCGAGAAGGGCATTTCAAGATAGTTTTCAGCACCAAGGACACCACAACAGAATGGCGTGATTGAGAGGAAGAATCGAACACAATGGTTGAAGCCGTAAGGATTATGCTTAATAAAGCCAATCTTCCTACCTACTTCTGTGATGAAGCAATTAACACCACATACTACATTCAAAACAAAACCCTGATTAATAAAATGTACAATAAGACCCCTTATGAGTTAATGGCCAACAAGAAACCATCAGTGAAATACTTTCACGTATTTGGAGAAAACTATTTTATGCTTAAAGATGATGAACATCTTGGTAATTTTGATGTTAAAGCTAAGAAGGTATCTTTATGGGCTATTCTCTGGAGTCGAAGGCGTATAGGGTATATGTGATTAGTGATTGAAAGGTTGTGGAGAACCTTAATGAAACTTTTGATGACACCAAGCTCCCAAGTATTTAGAAGGAAAATAGTTATGATAATCTTGATATTGAAGATCTTTCTGATGATGAAGATGAACCTGAGGTTAATCTAGATAACAATGACAATATCAATGATCCTGATAATGACTATAATTCTGATTCAGATTCTGATAATCCAGATGACACTGGTGACAATTGAAATGCAGTAGAGCAGAGTCATACTATCTTTGAGACAAGTCCACAAGTTTCAGATTATGGAGATTAAGATGACAACAAATCAGGGGGAGGAGAACAAAAAGTAGAACAAGGATCCGCTAGTCAAACTCATAATAATGCTAAAAGTATTGAGTCATCTAGAACTAACTTGCCTTAAGCTGTAAAATGGATTAAATCCCATCTTGTTGATCAAAACATTGGTGATGCAGAGGCAAGAGTTCAGACTAGAAGAGCTACTGCGAATGAATATCTATATTATGGGTTTCTTTCTCAAATGGAACCAAAGAAAGTAGATAAAGATCTTAAAAATCCAGATTGGGTGATTTCTATGCAAGAGGAGCTCAATCAGTTCGAAAGACAGAAAGTGTGGAAGCTTGTACGCATGCCTAAAGATAAATTTGTGATTGGCACTAAGCGGGTTTTTAGAAACAAGATTGATGAAGATGGAATCATTATAAGGAATAAGGTGAGACTGGTTGCTAAGGTATATTCTCAAGAAAAAGGGATTGACTATGATGAAACCTTCGCACCAGTTGCTAGACTTGAAGCCATAAGGATATTGTTAGTATTTGCAGCACATTCAAACTTTAAGGTATATCAGATGAATATGAAATGTGTTTTCCTGAAAGGTGAGCTTGAATAAGAGGTCTACATGGAGCAACCCCATGGCTTCGTAGAATCTGAGTTTGAAGATTTTTTCTATTTATTCTTCAAAGCTCTTTATGGTGTTAAGCAAGCGCCAAAAGCATGGTCTGACACTCTCTCAGAATTTCTTCTTGAAAATGGTTTCACTAGAGCTATCATAGATAAGAGTCTATATCATAAAAATCATTAAAATGATATCATTGATGTGCAAGTCCATGTTGACGATATTACATTTGGGTCTACGAATGATGTACTTTGTGCAAGGTTTGCTAAGCTTACGCAGAGTAGGTATGAGATGAGTATGACAGGTGAGTTGAATTTCTTCCTCAGACTTCAAGTGAGCCAGAAGCCAGATGGTATCTTCATTTTTCAAACAAAGTACATCAGAGATCTTCTGAAGAAATATAAGTTGGAAGATTCAACACCTGGAAAGACTTCGATGGCAACTGCCATAAAACTTGATTAAGACAAGTCTGGAAAGAAGGTGGATCTCACTAACTATCGAGGCATGATTGGATAACTGCTTTACCTAACCGCGAGTCATCTAGATAGTATATTTGTAATATGCTTCTATGCACGGTTCCAAGCTGATCCAAAGAAATCACATCTGATTGTCGTCAAAAGAATCTTCAAATATCTGAAGGGTACACCTAATCTAGGTATCTGGTATCCTAAAAATACGGACTTTGATCTTATCGGCTACACAGATTCTGATTATGCTGGTTAAAAAATTGATCAAAAACGTACTTCAGAAAGATGTCAGTTTCTTGGAAGAAGATTGGTTTCCTGGTTTAGTAAGAAGCATCATTAATTTTCTACATCTACTGCTGAAGCTGAATATATTATTGCTGGAAGCTACCATTCTCAACTTCTCTGGATGAGAAACCAACTCCGAGACTATGGACTTGACTTGAAGAAAATTCCTCTCTATTGTGACAACACAAGTGCCATATCAATCTCAAATAATTTTGTTCAACACTCTAGGACCAGACATATTGATATAAGGTATTATTTTATAAGAGAGCATATAATGAATGGTGAAATTCATTATGTTCCTACAATGGATCAAATTACAGACATTTTCATGAAGCTACCTTCAACAAGTTGGTTAGTGAACTTGGCATGTTGAATTTATCCAATTAATTGGAAATCAACAAATGTAATTTGATGTGAGTAAAATTTACAACCCATATGATGATGTCGTGAGGGGAATGTAACTTTAATTATCTATTATCATTATATTTTCCATGTTCGTAAACTTTTGAAGCTAACTGATTACCATGCTTTACATGCTATATGCTAGTTGGTAAGTACGTTAGATTTTTTGAAGCAATATATAAGTTATTTGAATGCTTTCATGTTATATGATTTTCTATGATGCAAACATTTATGATATTAATATTCATTTTAACGCACACATATCACTCATGCTCTGATTTAAGATTATGTGTGATATTTGCGTACTAGACCCCGAGTCACTCTGATAGTAGACTTCTGAATTACTCTGATTTTCTGATTATTAGTATAAGTGCTAGAATAAATGTGCATCATTACCAGAGATAGTTGTGATATTTTCATGTCAGGTGTATAGTATATTTGATTCGGTCTTGAAGTGACTAATCAATATTGGTACAATCTTTTTTAATACACTCTTGGAATAAAATTTTGATCTTGTGATTTTAACTCTGATTGATTTATGTCAATCTTGTTAGTTTAGATTAGCTCATATCTCCTCTATATATTGGACTAACATGAACTGTTTTAAGCTAATGAGATTTGAATGGATAGAATTGTCAAAAGAATCAGAAGCACAGTCATTTGAGACATCCTTCTTGAATCCTTGTGGTGGTAAGTAAAGGTAAATTTCTTTGATCTTAAGATTGTAAGCTCATGAATTACTCTGATGGCAATCTCTAAATTTTATGATATTGTACTTTGGAAGTTTGTGATCATGAACCCTCAGTGGTTTTAGGAACTGACTATGAGCCTATCCAACCCCATAGGTTCTGACCCAAGTCATAGAACCAAACACTTCTCAAATAATATTCTTTACCTGACTCTGATATATTCATCACATTTTGTTTTAATTCACCTGATTTTCTTGAAATATCAACTCGGTTTCAAACAAATTACCACTTGGTATTGACTTTTTGTTGAGAATGAGGGAGATAGTGCCAAGCAGCACCACATAAGGAAGGAAATGTCAAACCTACATCGCCATCTCTCATAAAATAACGAAGTATCTAAACCTCGAGACAACTGTATGCCCATATGTATTCTCCCAAAAGAATATAGAGCTAAAAAGGCATATAAACTGTTAGTAGGTGCATTCTCGCAATATAATGTAATCTATTGAAATTCGCCTGTCAGCTAGGGAATTTGAATGAGAGTTACTACCCCTTGATATAAATATTTTCTATGCACACGTGAGATTCACACACAAGGAATGTATTGAAAAACAATTGTTATTAAACCACGTCAAGATCCCTAACAATAGTTTGATTTTAATCATTAGATCCTGGCCTTCAAAGCCATATACTCTGATATTTGTATTAAGGTCACGATCCTAGATCTTTGTCACATATTTCGATACTCTGATCTTTGGATTGGTTTAAGATTCTAGACCTTAGTGGTTCATCAAATCTGATAAGTCTTCACAGACTTCAGAAGAAATATTTTATCACTAATGGCATATCATTGATCATTGATTATCTTCCCATAATTCAAATCTGGCAATGATTTTGACTTTAGTCAAAATTGCAAGTTATAAATGAGGACTCAGATATTATGTGACGAGTTTATAAGTTATACTTTTTCATGGAAGTTGGGGGATTAAGAATTCCGCCACTTAAAAGAATCCTAATTTCCCCTCTCAGAAGGAATATCTCTGAATCTCTTGACTGAGACTTTCCATCTTTGAAGGTGGAAGGCAACTTTTTTATGAAAAGGATTTTCTTGCAGGTACACTTGGATGTTTGGATATTTGAGTGAGTGACACAATGTGAGATTGAATGCCAAACACTTGAGTGTACGAGTGGAGTGAAACATAGTGTGAGATCACTAAAAACAAATCACACACTTGCACTGTGAGGAAATAGTTACCAACAATAATCCCTTCACTTGGTTATGTGGTCCTATCCCTCCGCTCTGATATATTTTGAAGGATTACTCAACTAAGCGGGAGAGATTATAGAAGATTATAGAGAGATTATATAGAAAAATAGTCTCTCTTAAACTAATAATGATAGTTTTAACCTTTGTTGTAGTAACAGGGAGGTTCTTCATCTTATGGGGAGAGTTTATTGATTCCGAGTTCCAAAATATGTTCAATATGCTCTATGGGAAGATCTGAAGATTGAAGACATAAATTAGAAGATTGTAGTATGTATCTATCTGTAACTTTACATAAGGGAGAAAACAACCAGTGCTCTTCTGAAGCTGAAGGTTTAAAGAAGATGAAATAGGTACAAGATAGTATTATTTGAAAGTCTAGAGCTGAAACTTGGAAGTTCAGTATAGACCTATTTTTGGAATTAGTTAAATTATGCTTCAAACTGTTGCTTCTCCATTGTTATTTGACTGCCATGTGTAAGAGTCAAATATGAGGAGATTGTTGAGCAAGTTTAACGCAGAATGTTTAACTCAATAATACTGGTTGGGATAGCTCAACATAGAACAAAGGACTTGAAAATAATCTATATTCCACTCAAATCAGTTCAGAATGATGATTTGGTATATAAATAATGATCTTGGTAGCTGTAGTGAAGAATGCGTCAAATAGAAATTCGTATAAAGTTCATAAATATGTTCAGGTAAAGGGGGAATAAAGTTGAAGTCATTTAAGTAGTTATTAGGGTTAGTGTGAAGACCTGGAGGATTTTTAGTGAAGCTGAATGGATATTATAGAAGACTTAACAGTGGGTTATATAGTATAATACGAAGGACTGAGAGCGGAACTAGTCGTCTGTGAACCAGAACAATTGCACTAGGTTTCAGTGATCCGTAAAGGGAAACTAAGTGTTATTCTCAGAAATGCTATTAAGCGGTATTCATAATCAAGGTTAATGTTAAAAGATTTAATTACAAAGACCCTAAAGATTTGAAGATTTGAAGACTTGGGACTTGAAGATATAGAGGACTACAGATCAACGCACACAAGAATGGCTTAAAGACTTGAAAATACTTTTAATTATAAGTCCCTAGACTTGCATTATCAATTTATAGGAATAAATGCCTTTGGTCGATTTCTAGCCATTCTCTCTTCTCTTAGCAACTTGTAGCACCCTAGGAAGTACATTTGCAACTTGTAGCATCCTAAGAAGTGACAATCACCATCATGTTTCTCTATCCTCTCTTTGGTCAATTTCTAAGGGAATGAAGACTCCATTGTTAATTTCTAAGTTGTCATGGTCGGCTAGAAGCAATACAAGGTCGACTTCTAGCTTCAAGAAAGAGAAGGTGGGAACGAGTAGCTTCAAGGGCCCCATGGTCGATTTTTAGCAAGCCTAAGATTTACATTGTTGACTTGTAGCACCCTTGTGACTTTATGAGGTCGATTCTAGCTACAAAAAAATATCTAGGTCAATTTTTAGCTTCAAAGCAAGAAATAAGTCAACTAGTAGCTCCCATGTGTTCCCATGTGTCAATTTGTTGCTCCAAAGCAATGCACTGTCGATTTGTAACTTATTCAAGATCATATTGTCAATTTTTAGTCCATGGAACACAACATGGTCGACTTGTAGCTCTCATTGATCGATTAGTAGCAATCTACGCTCAAATGAATGGACTACAATGATCCACATGTCCCTATCTTCTTAATCAAGTCACATCACTATATATCCATCAGATCTTTGAAGAAACAAGTAGTCTTCTCCAGCAATACAATAACGAAACTCTGCAGAATTTTTTTTGTGAGAGCTAGTTTGATTCTTTTAAGGTTTTTACAAGGAGAAGTCCTGCCAAAAAATACTCACACCATAAAGACTTATAAAACTACATTCGCAAGTTTTAGATCTATGTTTGATAGGTTATTTGATAAGATTCTAGTTTGTTTTAGTGATAAAGAGAACCTTGGATTGATAGCTTATTGTATCAGTTTTTTTTATATTTGTTGCTTCAAATTTTCTGTATTTGGAGTTGTAAGGAGACTCTCGTGGTTATTTTTCTTAATACAAGAATTTAACCTCGAATATTGTGTTTAGTCATTTTAGTTTTGATTCTGCTACTTAAAATTTGATAAAAATGATGAAACTACATTCACCCCCCCCCGTAATTGAACTCTAGACCTAAAAGAAAATAAGCATTGTACCCTCTGATAATGTCTTGGAATTTGTAGACAAGATGGGTGAAGAACATTTTGCCAAGGGACGGATAGTGCATCAAATATCACGCACGTATACATCGCAAAAAGATGCACGTGTAGAAGAAAGCACATTCACGTGTTGAACGCTTCAGGAGTAGTATGATTTCATTCTAGTTGGCCATTGTCATTTTGGGGGAACTGTGTGCTAACTGCAGTGTACACAAAAAATAGATTAAAAAGTGTTGCACTAAACTCTAAAGTGCCTGATGAACAATTTATTGGAGAAAAGGTGTATTATGATGCATTTAAAATATTTGGTGTAGGAACAATTGAATCATTGCCTTCTTTTTTATGAAATTAAATTAAAGAACGATTAGAATATTGAATTTGATCCCTACGGCGCAAGCTATTCAAGACCATGTCTTCAACTATATTCCCTGATTCTCCTTGGATGAAGTGTAGGCTTCAATCTTCCAAGGTTTTCCTCTCCTTAAAGCTTCGAAAATCCAAACCGTAATTGGCTCCCTGATAAAGTGCGGTTTCCTCTCACAAATCCTAGAATCTGATTTCCTTTTCTGCATGATAATCCTAGCTTTAGGAGAATAAGAATATTTATAGGCTATAGTAGGATCTTGAACCATTAGGTTGGGCCTTCTAATGACATTCTGGGCCATTCTCAATGTTATTATATATAAATTCAATCCACTAAAGAATTAATATTTACACTAGATTTCCCAATATCGTAATTTAATTATTTATTTCGACTCCCATATTGTTTGCTCATCAAATTTCCTATGTTTGAGATATTGCATGTTCAAATTGAATTAATTTCTGACAGTTAATTTAATAAATATCTTTTATCCTTGATCATCCACTCAACCTTATAATGCAAGAACAAATCTACATGCAGGATTAAACATAATTATCTTTAAGAGCTTTTAAAGAGGACATTATCACCCAAAAATTTTTGGATACAGTTTCCTTTTATATTTAATATCCCACTCTATATATAATGTCATTACTCAGTACATAAATTCATAATTTAAAATAAATTACTTCATGTATGAATCAAAATATGTGCATTAAATACAAGTATTATTTGCTATATTCGGATTATGAATCTAAGCAATTATAAAATCTTAGTTCATCTTTAATGTCAGAATAAAAGAACTATTCTAATATTTTGATCCCCTTCAATGTACACAAAGTACACAAAGTATACAAGTATTATTTAATAGCCAAGATAAACTATTTTTTTAATAATACTTCTAAGCATTATTCAATAGCCAAGATAGACTATTTCTAGATAATACTGCAGTCGTTCCAGTAGTTTGTCTAATACCGCTTAGACGATTGAATCTTTGTTATAATATATAAGGAGTTTGGCAATCTAATCTTCTTCTTATCTCATTTGAAACTAGATTGTCTAGAATATATAATATGTATACAATGTGAAAACATGCATTCAGGATTTTTAGAAAAAAGATAATTTTATATACTTCAAACGAAGAGTTCAGTATACTCCCTAAAATTTGGGTGGCATGGATGTAGTGGCGGAGGCATTACTAGACCAGGGTAGATCTAGGCTCTTCCTGAATTTGGGATCTTCACATTTTTTATTCTTTTAACTTAAGGTCCAAGTCCATTTTTTCAAAACACTTACTATATATCTCCCTGATTTGAATTTAAAACTGGGTTTAAATAAAAATAATGTATTAACAATAGTCAATTTCATTCATCAAAACAACATTGTTGAACATACAAACAAGGCACATCTTTTTGTTAAGGCATGAAATCTTTCAAAAAAATATTTTTCTCTTCAATATTAATGCGATTGAGCTTCATTATATACCGCCTCAACCAATGCAAATGCCAAAGTCCAATGAGTATGAACTCGAAGATGAATTGGAAGTAGAGTCACTAGAAGCAGAAAATGAAATTGAACCAGTGAAGTGGAGGAAAATGAAATATAGAAGTAGAAGAGGTTGAAATAGAGAAACAAGTCCAAAGAAGAATCATAAGGATATCTGTTGACGGAGGAATCTGGTAACAACAAAGTTTGATGTTTGTTGCCAGAATAAAGATCTACGATGGTGATTCTTCATCGAAAATGCCATCAGAATGTGATGGTTGTGATGAATTGGGGGCTGAGATTGATTAGGGTTAGTTGTAGCTCCCTAAGGCTCTCGATTTCAACCCCTTTCAATGTGCCTATGTACCCCTATTTATAAGGACCAAGCCCAACGTAGTTCTTGGGGAACAAGAAATTTGATGGGTTTAGATTTTTCATCCCGAGACCCAGTAAGAAACCTACCTGACTGGAAACCATCTTCTACTAGTTTTTCAACTGTCCGACTATGAGGCCTAACCGTAAAGGCCCAAGGCTCGTACGTAATTGCAGGACTTCATGAATAATGCATCTCCCTGCACAAGGATAACACTCCGCTATCAGCTATCTCCCTTAATTATGCACGCATGTATAGTCACGGTCTACAAAAATGCCAGACGCATCACTATCCCCAGAATGAGAAGCCTCCACCAGATAGCAGGATAGGTGAGCCTAAGATTTTGGGTGCAAAGTGCAGGATGACTCTAAAGTTCTCCAACGAAGATACCCATTGATAAAAAGAACAGATCTCCCAAAGCAAACACTAATATTAACCCCGAATCCCAACAAGGACATCTGATGAATACAAGAGGAAACTTTCAACATCAGGCATACCCCTGAAGGCCTTCTTTTTTTTAACGGAAATCCCCCTCCTTGACCGAATCAAGGATGGAATTCTTCAAAAAGTACCTACAAAAATTACCTTAGTAAATATGTCTTTCGTCATCTTCCCTTCTTCACGGAACATCTTAATGCTTTCCTTTCATGAGCTTCTCCATATTTTCCTTACCCCGAGCTCCTCCATGTTTGCCTTTCCCTATGTGTGGGGGCAAGTGGACTGTTTCATTTTTTTACCCAATCCATATTGTGCATCTCTCTAGGCTAGGGCGTGCCCTCCTGTAGGGCGCGTCTTTCCCTTCTACGTTGTATCCCAAAATCTAATTCTTTAAATTTTTTCAATTTGAACCCAATTGACCCGTTCTTGATCCGAAATGATCCAAATATAAAATTTTGGCTATAACAATATCAAAACAGCCCAATTGGTTTTATGATTTTACCACACCAACCTTTAGATATGTTGATGGGATCAGCTACGAGTGCAACAGTAGTGACCTAGTTAACAAATAATCCCCTCATTCAATTGCTAGCTAGCAGCAATTGTACCACATGCAGATCCACTACATTTTTAGGAAGCAATTAAAATGCCATTGATGCGATGACTGTGGAACTGAATGTTTTGAAAGCAAAAAAGATGTGGGAAGTTGTAAAGTTACCACCCAACATAACATCTACTGGGTTTAAATTGATTTACAAACGAAGTTTAAGGCATATAACACTATTGACATATACAAAGCACACTTGTTCATTTTGGGTTACAAGCAAACTTGTGGGATTGATTATGTGGAGACATTCACACCTTTGAAGAAAAAGACGATAGTGCAGCACCATTGGCAGTTGTGTAAGGTCCCGTAAGAGGGCTATTTTAAGCTAGAAGGGGGGTTGAATAGCTTAATTACCAATTTAAAATTTTTTATGCGTTTTAAAATAATTTATCCCTTTTTAAAACTTTACCGAGTGGTTATGCAGTTTATATGTGCAGAATATAAAGTGTAAGGAAAAAAAATACCACACGACAATTTTATCCTGGTTCGCGATGGCGCAACATCTAATAGATTCGCTCACCCCTACTCTAGTCCCCGAGCTCCTCTCCTGGACTCGAGATTTTCCCTTATAATAAACGCGCTCCTTTAGTAGGCGAAGAAGCCTTTACACCCTTACAAGTATTTGTCTTGGTGCGTATAGAAAAGATGGTTTGAACTAGTATGTTACTATACTATCCCACAAATAGTATAATATTCAAATAAGAATATTAAAACTAAATAAGAATACTTGATTTAAGATAATAAATGGTAGTCCAAGTATTTGTATAATTACTCCTTTATAGATTAAATAAAGTTGTGGAGTAATATGAGAAGTCTTTTATATAAAGCATTTATAGCTTATGACTTCTTTAGTATTCTTCTTGTTTCGATTACGTATTTATAGATCAAAGAATACTCTAGTTACAATCTCAGAATTGTAACTTATCCTTTATGCTCGTAGGCTTAAGGATTTTAGTATACTTATGTTTTGACAATTATGTTGTCAAAGTATACTTTTAACTTCAAGCTCTTGTATAAGATTTATGAGTCTTATCCAATATCCAAATAAGAGAAGTGCAAGTAATTGGCGTAAGATCGTGCTTTTGAAGTTTAGACGAATAATTACGAGTAATTTATATATATCGAATAAGAACCCCACGGAACACTGAAAGATGTTAGAAGGGGCTTATATGATATGTCTCATAATTGTTTATATACACGATATGTGTTAGCCAAGATCCAATTAAAGAGCTTGAAATTAATAACGGATGATTACGAAGTGTTTATAGATCGAGTTATAATCCCCCGGAACACTAAAGTTGTTAGAAGGATTAAACTATGCTTCGTAATAGTTTATGTGCACGATATTTGTTAGCCAAGATCCAACTAAATAACATGAAAGTAATTGGCTAACTCGTGAACTTTAATCCATTTTGATATTTGACAAATTATGAAGTGTTTATAGATCGAGTTATAATCCCCTGGAACACTAAAGATGTTAGAAGGGATTAAACTATGCTTTGTAATTATTTTTTGATTGCACAAATATTTGTTAGCCAAGATCCAATTAAAGAGCGTGAAAATAATTGGCTAACTCGAGAACTTGTGTCAAATAAAATCTCACCCTTGGAGATTAAGTACTTGTCTTTATAGATCTTCTTGTTGAAATGATTTTTACGAAGATCAAGTACTTATTCGAATTCTGAGTTCGAATCTTAGTTCTCTTTTTCACTTGAGAACTTTCTTTATAATAGATCTTGTATTAGATCTTAAGATGAAGTAGAGAAGTTAAGTAAAAAGCTCAAATAAAAAAAACTCAAATAAGAAGCTAAAAGTTTCCACTTTTGAAGAACGGTCGGAAAAGTTCACCGAAACAATTCGCCGGAGGTTCGGCCAGATTTTGGAACTTTGGTCGAACTTGGACAGCCCGTCGGGAGGCCGGGAAGTGATAGTGGATGAGCTCACTTGGTGGAATAAAGCTTGGTTGGGTGAAGCTAAGCTTGGGTTTCAAAAAACTTGTATATATGTAAGTATATAGAAGAGAGAGAAGGTTTTTGAGAAGAAGTGTGTGTATAGAATTTGAAAGAGATGAAGAGAAGCACTTCTTGAAAAAATCTCAGCAACTTTGTGGCTCTTTAGCTTGGATAAAATGGGTTTGGGTGGGGGGTTTATTTATAGGAGAAGTTGGGTGGATTGAATGGTGGAGATTTGAGGAAAATGGATGGTGGATGATGTATGTTACTTGGATTGATGACATGGAAAGCAAAGTGTGTTTATTTGCAACTTTCCATATGAGATAAACAAATTTATGGGTTCAAAAACTCAGCTGATATATTTGAATAAATATATATTTTTCTTTTTTTAATCATTGTTTAATCACTTAATTAAGGATTAAACACCATTAATTATGACCACCTTAAAAACTCCTAAAAATACCATAAAAAATATTATAATTATTTAAATAATATAAAATGATGTCCTGCAAGTTTTGGTCAACTTTGGTCAATGGTAAATAGGTCAAACGTGGTCAACTATAAGACCAACTATCTCGATTTTTGTGTCGGGACAAAAATTCTCTAAATGTTATGAAATTTTTACCATACTTAGAGAATGCCATTTAAATGATCCATACAAAATTTTAAGTCATTCTAACATGTGGAAGTATTTTATCTAAAATGAAACTGTTATGTCAGCCTTTTCTTCCGAGTAAAAATATCATTGGTCTTGAAATGAAGGAGATGGATCTTTTGACCAAAGATTTGATTTGAATAAATAATTAAAATATATATCCTAATATATAAAATATATTTGGATGATATGAAATATGTTGGAGCATTTTTGAATAATTTTCTCCGAGAAATACTGATTTTACGAAACGGGAGAAAAATTACTGTATGTATACAGAAATGAGTTGCGGAACTTGATATTAATATTCCAATCAAGAATATTAATACTCTTTGAATAAAAACTCTTTTAATATATATAGAGATATATTTTGGAGAGAAGAGTAAAATATTTTTGATATAGCACGGGACCTCTAAAGAATATTTATGATATATTCCTTATTCGAGCATGTTGTCATATTCCTGTTGCAACATAGATCTAAGAAATATCATATCTTGATGTTTCTTCTTTGATCATATTGCCTTAGAGATATATTTCATTAAGATATAATTTTGATATTTTGCAAGAATGGGATATCTCTTTTATATGTTTGAAAGAAATGATTTTGCTAGTTTGACTTTTTGACTTTGATTTGGATCAGTTAAATTCATGTCCTAATGGAGAGGATCTACGTGTTCTTAATTTTATGTTTAATCATACAAATACCAAAATAAATAATATATCTAAGATATCCTTTCAATCTTCCCCTTTTTTTGGTATTTTCCAAACAAACATAAAATTAACAGTGTGTGCTTCCCCTTGGTGTATGCATGAATTTTTGAAAAGCTTTTTGCACATAAGACATTTAAATTACTTTGAGATTTAATCTCTTTATTGAGGTCTTGCAAAATACCTTGTTAGATGTATCATACAATAATATATTGAAGCACAAGATAAATCCTTATATATAAAAAAGATAGCAATATTTTAAAATTTTAAAAAGAGGGGTCTAATTTTCTCTAATTCTCTTCCCATTTTGTTTGGTATATGCCAAAAAGAGTGTATATAGTGTGCCAATGCATATTTGAGGAAGAGTTTTATTTAAATAATTAACTTTAAAAACATGGCATTTAGTTCATAGATGTAGTCAAGTTCATGTATTTTAGGGAGAAATGAGCATATATGAATGGTTTTTTTGCATGGATTCAGAATTGTATGCATGGTATGTTTAACCTGTTTTGCATGCATTTTTCTTTACTAGGGTATTTGATAAAATTGTAACTTGTATAGCCATATACTTTGTTTACTAACTTAAACAGTAATTCAATTCTTTTGAGATATATATCATGCAGATAGCAAATCCATTTTATCAATCCAATTTTATAGCACAAATAGGATTACTCGACTGTCTTTTTGTCTGAAAATACTACCATGTGAATATAGGAATATGCATCAAATATCTCAAATTAAGATTTTTTAGAAAAATGGTTCGTTATTTAAATATGTATTACACAGATAAAGTTTTATATATATCAAGTATCACAGTGAGTTCAATTTACAACATGAGTTCAAATATCTAATACAACTGGATTCTTACAACTTTGTGAATCTAACACAATCTAATACATTGCATCATTCTAATACAATTTAGAGTTTTTTTTTTCAAATAGATACTAATTTACAATAAAATCCAAGAACAGTTTTACAAACTCGAATGACTAATACAATCTAGTATGACTGAGTTACTAAACAGAGACTATACTCAATACACTTATCTAAATCGGCAACATTGACACTAGATATCTTCTAATACATTCAACTATAGCCTTTTAATCCGGACAATACAAGAGTTGAATACATGAAGAATCTAATACATTCTAATATTGATCAAATTGTGAATCTGAAAACATAGTACACTTACCTTTAGTGTTTATATTTTACTGGGTTAGTTTGTGCATTGTTTTGTGTGTGTATTATAGATAAGATATATAAGGGATATTATTTTTCTCACCTTTTATACCTGTAAAATAAACTCTCCCTGGAATGCATTGTACTGGACTTGTCATTTTCTTTACATTATGAAGTTCCCAGTGATGTATACTTCCTGCAAGTTAGTTGGACACATAATATAACTATCAGCAATGTATATTTGTTAGCTGTAGTTATAATGTACTGACTTATCTTCAGATATATTTATAAGTGAATCAATACAAGCAAAGTAATTGACATTTAGTGAGTCAGGATGTCATAGAACAAGATATATCAATTTAGTTCAAAAACAATTTATCAGTTAGGAATCCTGCATAAAAGTGATATTTCAAATGTATATGATGTCAGAAATTATAACATGGTTTAAGTCAGAATTTGACTTGGTTCCTGCATATACATATTAAGATAAGAGTTCTCAGTTAATAATTAGAATCAAGAGACACTTAATAGGTCATGATATATATAATCAAAAGTGTTCTCAATAATCAGTGTGGTTCACTGATTATTTAGAACAGAATCCTGAACCTGTTTTAAGTCATTACAAACCAGAGAAGTGCATAAACTTTCTAAAATTTAAAGATCAATAAAATTCAAACATTACATGTGACGGCCTCAACCCCGGGGTCAGGAGTTGACGTCACCAAACACTAATATCAAAATATAAACCACAAAATTATTATTAATATATACTAACTTGACCTCAAACTAAGATCCGATCCAGGTTCAAGTATGATTCAGGTTCACATTATTACAAACCATTTATTCAACATCTAACACACTCTAACTTTGTTCAGCAACTCATCAGACCGCATGTGGCCTGACAAACACTACCTCAGAGGAGCCGGGTCCTGAAGGGGCGGGAACACGGATATGTCTGATTGGTCTTCTAGGAATCTGCGACATATAGACATAACATGTTGCAAGGGTGAGCATAATCGCTCAGCAGTACCAACATATGAATAACAGGATAAAACAGTAACATAACAATGATAGGAACAGAGCTATAATCATGTCAACAACATTGTATAATGAAAAACTGAGATAACTGAATATCACTGACTAGCATGCTTTCTCAAAATAACTACCAGAGTCCAATTTTAGCATGCTATTCACATTTATAAAACCGTTGTATCAACTACTTATACCCTTACGGGAATCGCAAATCCAAATCAGATACGTAACGGATATGTGAAGACAGCTGATCAGGCTATCAACACCAGACGGCTCTAACTGCCATCCCATTTACCTGTTCCGGAACTCAGAGACTAGCTAGGTCTCTGACCTGCTGGACTAATCGGTTATATAGTGCGCGCAACCGAATTAGCCTCTTACGCCACCTCAATAGGCCTACTCTGGCCCCTATGTATCCCATATATGATCGTTTTATCCAGTTTTCAAAACACTTGTACCTATCTCATTTTCAAAATCATTCATTTTACCAGCACACATATAAAATCCAGTTCGCAAATCATTTCATCCGAGATAGGTATCTTTCGAAATTACTTTTCCCCAAAATAATTTAAAAACAATGATTTATAACTATAGGGGATACGTAACTTAAAACGTTTCTGTTCCATTACGAGAATAAAACATTTAGCCATTCATACGTACTGAACCATAAAAGAATGGTCAGGGGTACTTGCCTTGCAACGCTTTACAAAACCCTAAGTAGCTTTCACGTTGACTGCGGTCTTGGTGAAACTCGATTGGGATCTACAAATACAAAGTATCCTAATCAGTTATACTGACATGCTTGATATCCTCAAATCCTAATAACCCAATCCGATAACCCGACTCGTATAGCTATTATACACATAATCACGTAAGCACATAATCCGAACACAAATAGGGGTAACACGTATAATATAAATAAGTACGTTTTAAAATAAATTTTTAGAAAATTTTGGCAGCAACTCCTTTGTTTATAAGCCTACCCGTCGATTACAATCGACGTCAACAATCACAACAAGTCATAATCTCATCACAATGTCAATTCTATAATCTCATAATTATTTTCGTACAATTCCCAAAATATAATTTATTTTCGAAAACATTTTATTTATTTTTACAATTTAGGACTCAGAACAACGTCATCACCGTCCGCTCGTAACTAGTCATCGCGGTAAGGCGTCAAAATTTTCAGGGTACCCGATATTTCGGATTCCAACCAAAAATTTCGCCGATTAATTACTGAAAATTTTCCCGTATAAATTCATTTTTATCATGAATATGACTCAAAATTCCCTGCAATACAGAAATTATAATTAAGAATCTGCACAGTCCAATGCAACAGCACACAAGCGGCCCAACAAACAAAAAAAACCAATTGCATAAATAGGCCACAGGGAAGGCCCAATAACAGAGCCCAACTGCAAAGCCCAATAACAGGAACCCGAAACCAAGCCCAAACCAAAACACAGCCGCACAACTGCACAGCCACACAGGCGCCACCGCGCCACACACACACATACACACACACACACTGATACACACGCACACACACTGATACACACACAATCAGACATACACAATCAAACACACACAAACACAAACACATACAAAATCATATGCATGTATATATATATCAGCAATATAGAAATCGAACCATCCAAGCTACAATTAAGCGGCGGCTCACCGGAGAATTAGCCGGACAATGAGGGGAAGACGAACGAAGTCCAGGGAAGCAAAAACGGAAGGAAGAAAATAAGAGTCGAGAGAGAGAAAATGAGAAATTGGGAGGGAGACACGCGAGAAAGATGAAGAGAGGAGGGAGAGAGACGAGTGCAGGGGTGGGGCTATGGTTGTTTATTATTTATTTTTTTCAATTCATAAGCACCTGACACGTATCCATGAATAAACGAGAAGTAAACACGTGTCCTGCAATAGCGCTTTGCCCCGAAAATTTGAATTTAACGAATCAAGGTGTACGAAAAAGATGATTTCAGAAAATTACGGAAATAATCTAAAAATGTCATAAATATCCCGAAGTTTACGGAAACATAAATTCTGAAATTTTAAAACGATGTTTAAGGTGCACACTATACCCGCTTTTTAACAATTAAACGAAACGACGTGCGGGTAAAATTAATCCCAAAAATTTCCAAAATAATTTTAAAATTCTCAGAATAATACGAACTTAATAAAATATGAGTTTCATGATTTTTGAAAATTTCCAGAATTAAATATAGATTTTACAAATAAACATAATCAGAAAATTATTTAAAGATAAATAATTAGTGAAATATTGATTTCTCAATTTTATAAAGTCCTAAAAATAATTATTGAAATTATAAAATTATAAAATTATAAAACCAATTTTTGAAATAATCCAAATATTTATGGAATTAAAACTATAATAAAATCACTTTTACAAGCGAAATAAAATCGTATAACTCAATAATAAATCACACAATCCAATCCCACATATCAATAGATCACAAATAAATAAATAACAATTAACAACTGCTGCCAAAATCAATACACACTTTTATTTAATTATTTAAACCTTTATTACACTTTGAAAATATTAAAAAAAAATAAAAGAATATACACGAGTCGTTATATTACACACCAACAAACAACACAGAATCCTTTAAGTTACAAATACATCAGAAAATAGAAAAAGAGGTACACAACAGCAACTACCAGCACAACATCACAGAGCAGACCTCATCAAACAGCAGAATCTGGTAAACTTAACCAACCACATTTCCATCAGCATTACAGACATGGATTAAATCAGGTAGATTATCAATCAATTGACCTCTAGCTCCCACACCTACTTCTTCTAACTCATGAATTATTGCAGTATTCTCACTCAAAGGGACTTGATAAGAATTGACAATTTCTTGGTCGACATGCAATTAGTTCCTAGTGTAGATGCAGCTAGGTTTTCTAAATATGCAATCCTATGTTTGCAAGATGCAGTGACTCCTTCTAGTTCTCCTACATTCTCCTTAATCTCATCATTTTCAGTTTTTACTCTCTTAAGTTCCATTTTTAGTTCATTAAATATGGCCTTGACAAATTCAAATTTAGAGAGAAATACATCTTCCTCTCTGATAAACTGAGGAGTGATAACAGGAGTCACCTATTGAGGTTCACAGTGCATCAGGGGAACTTGTGGCCTAAAATGGTCATTGGTGATTTGAGAATCAGCCAGATTTGCAAAGATTTCAGGCATTGGAATGTTGCAGATTGCAAAGAGAGAAGTAATTAACATACCATATGGCATATAATCAACAAGATGGGCATTTATCATGTTCAAGAAAATGATATAGGAGATACTGAAATTGATTTTGTTATTGAAAAGTAGATGCATGATTTTCATATCAAAAAAGTCAAAATACTTGCTCTGGTTAGGTTTAGGCATAACATTAGACCTAATGATGAGAGCAAGGTGTTGGAAAGTGCTAGTAAAGTGTTTAAAGTGGATACCACAGTTGACATCACAGAGACCATCAGGCACATCACACTTACAAAATATACCTACCATAAGTTCAAATTCAGACTTATTAAACACAAATAGAGAAAATATGTCCTTATATGGCAACTCACACAGATGAAGAGGTAAATGCAGTGCTCTATTGATGCTCTTGTTATTTACACAGATAACCTTCCTATTCACTATAGTAGTGAAATGCAAGATGCCCTCTACCCCTTTAATTATGTTCATGTTGTAATAAAATTCCCCCATGAGATGAATGAAATACTTTTTTCTAGATTTTTATTTAAACCATCCCACTTAGCCCTTCTAATGATGAACTCTACTTCACCTTTAACATCCACACAAGTGCCAGGTTGGACATTTTTTATGAGTTCAAGAAACTTTTTGGAGTTTGATGGATTTGATAGTTTCGGTGGTGGAGGTTTTGGTTTGTTCATGTTTGGGCTTGGGTTTGGTTCTTGTCTGAGATTGGCTTTTCTGGTATAAACCTTTGCTTGGAAAGGTTTAGTTGGTCTAGGGTTAGGGGAATGAGGGTTTTGAAATTTTCAGCTTTGGTAGAAAGGAATGGTGTGATTTTTGTATCCCGTTCTGAGTTGTCTAGGGGGAAAATGTCTTTTGTGATAGTGTTTAGGATGTGAAGATTAAACAATTTTGAAGGCATAGATTTTATGATGGTGAAACTGATATTTCTCCATATCTTCAAGAAGATATGGGTTTTCAATCAGTGGTCTGGGCTTGGGGTAATAGGGATTGGCATTTGGGTTCATGTTGCAAGTGAAGTGGAGTGATGCAAATGAACTGTGTTTGTGTGTGAATGCATCTGATGTAAATATAAGTATATATACATGCACATAGCATATAATTCAATATCAGTTAGGAAAATAATTTTCTGTAAAGTGACTTTTACTATACATGAATAGTGCTTTTCATTAAATATAATGCAACTAAAGTATGATGTTTGATAGATGACATATGCAAATAGTGATAGATAGTACTAGACAATATTGTTTTAGTACTGTTAGAAGTACAAAAAGTACACAGATTTGGGAGAATGTGTGACATAAAGGTAAAATGCAGCTCACTCTATATCATAGGACCTAGCAAGTGACAAATAATACATTTAAGAGTGTTCAGTGTTGAGAAAAGATCAGTGCAGAAAGGTTGTCCCTTTTCCAAAGAATTTAATTTTTGAAAACTTTTGAGTTTTAATAAAGAATGTTACATCCATTTCTTTAGACAACTTTTGTTAAATGAGATGCAACTCAGAGAATAATATGCACATTTAACACAGAACAATGCATCAATATTAATGCACACTCAGTTTCATTTAGTTCAAACAACATTCAAAGTCACACACTTCACAGTATAATCAGAATACACTTAACAACAGATATAACACATTAACTGCATTAATTTTAACTGAATTTTCACCTAGAATTCTAAATGGCCATTAATCACAGCAGTGATCCAGATACAGGGATGCTCAAGGCCCCCTACCAGGTCTTTCTGTGAGGGTAGTGTGTGCTTGTGAGATTTTACCTTTTAATCAAGTCATGCATCTTGTCAAAATACACATTATACCAAGTCATACTCATATACAGAGTGTATAATACAAGAAGCATATATAGGTTCAAGTACACAGATATGTAATTACACCAGCAAGATAAAGTTCAGAGAATCAAGTAACATTTAATCACTGTTGATATCTTATCATAGCCTTTGTATAATTCTTGACAAACACAAAGCAGTTTTCTGAAATCATTTTTATTGATTGATCAAAGACATCAGTTTAATAGAACTTGCACAGATAGACATGTCTTAAAAATTGCTTAGTTAATTAGAACAGTTTGTCTATTGTACTATGTACTTATAACATTTGATGGACTTATTTATACAAAAATATTCATTTTCGATTTATATAGCCCTTCACATAGATTCAGCAAAGATATAAATATTCTAATAAAGCCTCATTTAATAACTTATTATAACTGAAATAGTGATGTTAATAAGACATTCTTATCAAACAGTTAAAGTATTATCAGATAGGTACTTACAATAAAAGTCTTGAAACACAAACATATCTGATATTCAAGGAAGCACATTTTTCATGCCTACAGCAGTTGAATCTTAGTAGTAACAAAAATTCTGACTTTTCTCCAAAAACTAGTATTTAAACAATAAACCTGTTAATTCTAGTGAATTCCTGTGATTTATCAATTTCATATCATAAAACCATTTCAACTTCATCAAACATCAGTTACTCATTAAACTTAATTCTTAATGTTAAGCATACTAATTGTTCATGTTAAATTATACAGATAACACATATGTAATTTAAATTAAGCTGAACCACTCACATTGTCTTTTCATAAACATAATCAAATAATCAGTTCACATGAAGTTACACATTTGATTTATGTTAGGGATTTATCATCTTATATATGTTGTAAACTATAAGGAAGCAGATAAGCAATTGATTTTCATAGATTGTTCATTTCTCAAGCTGTTTATCTTATAAAGTATACAAATAGCCCATTCAAAATGTAGATTCAGTCAAACCAGTCAACTTCTCCCATTAATACTTTCTAGATTATTACAGAAAATCCAAGTAAGTGACTGATTCAATTGGATACTACTTTAATTAATTAAGTAAAAGATTAGATACACATTCTGTTAATCTTATTTGTACTACCAGATCAAATTCCAACTTATAACATTAAATCAGTCAATTTTTTAACAAAGAATTTTTTTAAGATTAAATCATTAAACTCACACCAGACAACAATCAAGCATGTATCAATTAACTATCAAAGCTTTATTTTCACAACATACTTCACAAAATGCATTCGATCAATTATATTCTTAACAGAGAGATTTGTCAAATAATCAAATCAACATATCATTTATACATTCAGACCAATCACTTTTACATAACTCGATGTTACAACCGGCATTTCTGTGTAATATTAATTGTAAATTTAGTACAACTTTAAAAGCCGAATGCCAATATATGCAACTATTGTATGCCTTGGATCAGAGATAGAGTGGCTATGTTTGAGCTTGAAACTTATGCGGGAGTAGTTCAGAAAGCTGCTCTGATTGAGAATAATGGGATGCAGTCAAGGACGGAGAGGGATAACAAGAAGAGGAAGGTTCCATTTTATGGAGAAAAGTCTGAAGCGGGAAGTTCACAAGATCGGAATGTAAAGAGGATCGGATTCCAGAAGGGCGGAAATTTTCAAAAGAAGGGAAATTTGGGTAAAAGGCAAGAATCAAAGGGGAACAACTAGGCAAGCCAAGGACAAGTTGGAGAAAACAGATTCCAGAGACCCGAATGCAAGCACTGTGGAAGAAGGCACCCCGAAGTGTGTAATAAGTTGAGCATGACATGCTATAGGTGGAATCAGAAGGGACATTTGGCGAATGAGTGCAAGATACCGAAGCCAGGAGTTATGTGCTACAAGTGTGGGAAAACTGGACACACAGCTAGGGAGTGCAAGGCAACCGGGCCAGTCAAAGCTCTGATGAATGTGGCAAACACCAGTGCGAGCGTGCCAGTTGAGGTATTGGCATTACCTCCACCACCTACACCAACCCCGCAAGCAACATCAAGGATATTTGATCTGAAGATGAAGGATGTTGTTCAGAATTCTGAGGTGATAGCAGGTACACTTTTACTCAATAATGTCAAAGCTAAAGTATTGATTGATTCGGGAGCAACAAGATCTTTCATATCAGAAACTTTTGTTGATAAGCTTCAATGTGATAAAATGATTATGAGCGAGGTAGTAAATATGGTAATTGTGAACCAAGAGAAGATTCCTATGAATCAATTCTGTCCGAAGTGTGAGATTGATATTTCGGGGTATAAGTTTTCAGCCGACTTGATACTCTTTAAGTTGGGAGAGTTTGATATAATTTTAGGCATGGATTGGTTAGGAGAAAATAACGCTTAGATTAATTGTAAGACCAAGAAAGTGTATTTAAAGGCGAAGAGTGGGGAGAAGGTAGTATTTAAGGGGCAGAGGCAAGAACAACTATTTCTCACAATTGTTCAGGCTAAGAAGCTACTTAGAAAAGGTTGTGAGTCGTTCCTAGTGTATATAGTGGATTCAGAAAAGAGCAACCCCAACATAGAAGATATCCATGTAGTTAACGAGTTTCCCGATGTGTTTCCAGACGAACTACCAGGCTTACCACCTGATCGACAAATCGAGTTCAAGATCAACCTTGCTCCAGGCACATAACCAGTTTCAAAGGCCCCATATAGGATGGCACCAGCAGAAATGAAAGAGTTGGCAAGCCAGCTACAAGAATTGTTAGATAAAGGAGTGATACGGCCAAGTACGTCGCCATGGGGAGCACCTGTTCTGTTTTTCAAGAAGAAAGATGGGAGTATGCGACTATGCATAGATTATCGAGAGTTGAATAAGATAACGATCAAGAACCGCTACCCGCTATCAAGAATAGATGACCTTTTTGATCAGCTGAAAGGAGCAAAGTGCTTTTCAAAGATTGACTTGAGATCGGGATACCATCAATTAAAGATCAAAGAAGAAGATATTCCCAAGACACCATTTAGGACCAGATATGGGCATTATGAATTCCTAGTAATGTCGTTTGGTTTGACCAACACCCCGGCCGCATTTATGGATCTGATGAATCAAGTATTTAAGAAGTATTTGGACAAGTTTGTCGTGGTATTCATTGATGACATCCTTATTTATTCTAAGTCGGAAGAAGAACATAAACAGCACCTCTGGATAGCATTGGAAATACTTCATCAAGAGAAGTTGTATGCCAAGTTTACCAAAGGTGAGTTTTGGTTAAAGGAAGTTCAATTTTTGGGGCATGTCATTGGAAATGAAGGAGTTAAAGTGGATCCGGCAAAGATTGAGGCAGTTAGAGTTGGGAGAGGCCAAAGACTCCTACGGAGGTGCGAAGTTTTCTAGGGTTGGCAGGATACTATAGAAGGTTCGTCAAGGATTTTTCGAAAGTCTCCACGCCATTGACCAAGTTAACCAGAAAGAATCAAAAGTTTGAATGGAGTGCAGAATGTGAGGATAGCTTTCAAGAGTTGAAGCAGAGATTGGTAACAGCTCCGGTGTTAGTACTTCCAGATGACCAAGGAAACTTTGTGATATTCAGCGACGCTTCACATAAGGGATTGGGTTGTGTGTTAATGCAACACAGTAAGGTGATCGCGTATGCGTCAAGACAGTTGAAACCGCATGAGTTGAAGTACCCGACGCATGACTTGGAACTAGCCGCCATAGTGTTCGCACTTAAGATTTGGAGACATTACCTCTACGGAGAAAAGTGTGAAATCTACACGGATCACTAGAGTTTAAAGTATATTTTCACTCAGAAGGAGCTCAATATGAGGCAGAGGAGATGGCTGGAATTGATCAAGGACTATGACTGTTCGATAAATTACCATCATGGAAAGGCGAATGTTGTGGCCGATGCTCTAAGTAGGAAGGAGAGACTGAATATGATGACAACATCAAAGGAATTATCTGAAGAAATCAAGAGATTTGAACTGGAACTTTGTGATTGTGGAAAAGTTGAAGAAGTTTGTCGTGCAATGACTTTTCAGCCAACACTAGTGGAAAAGATAAAGAAATGTCAAGAAGAAGTAATGGAGAAAGAGAAGAATCAGTTATCTGGAGAGGAGATTAATACTCAAAGGGATGAGCAAGGGATACTAAGGTTTTCTTCCAGAATATGGATTCCTCATGTACCTGAAATAAAGAATGAGATCCTACACGAAGCCCACAATTCGAATTTTTCAATCCACCCGGGAAGTACCAAGATGTATCGGGACTTAAAGAAAAACTTTTGGTGGCCAAATATGAAGCGAGACGTAGCGGAATGGGTTGCGAAGTGTTATACTTGTCAGAAAGTGAAGGCAGAACATCAACGACCAAGCGGATTAATTCAGCCCCTAAAGATTCCAGAATGGAAATGGGAAAATATCGCTATGGACTTTATAGTAGGACTACCGCGAACGAAATCCGGGCATGACGCTATATGGGTTATAGTTGACCGTCTTACAAAGTCAGCGCATTTCCTTCCAATTAACGAGAAGTCATCATTAGACAAATTGGTTCATCTGTATGTGCGCGAAATCGTACTAAGGCATGGAGTACCTGTATCAATAGTTTCAGACCGAGATCCCCGATTTAACTCGAGATTTTGGAAGCAATTTCAAGAATGTCTTGGCACGAAATTGAATATGAGCACGGCGTACCACCCGTAGACTGATGGACAAAGCGAAAGGACAATTCAAACAATCGAAGACATGTTGCGCAGTTGTGCAATCGATTTTGCAGGAAGTTGGGACGACCACTTGCCGTTGATTGAATTCTCTTACAACAATAGCTATCATTCCAGTATCGGCATGCCACCATACGAAGCTTTGTACGGGCAAAAATGTAGATCACCAACAAGTTGGGATGAAGTAGGAGAATGAAGGATTCTCGGCTCAGAATTGGTACAACAATTACATGACTCAGTCAAGTTAATTCAGAAAAGGCTACTTGCTGCTCAAAATAGACAGAGGAAGTATGCGGATCCGGCACGTAAGAATGTTCAATTCCAAATTGGCGAAGCTGTTTTGTTGAAGGTGTCACCTAGGAAAGGGTTGTCTAGATTTGGCAAGAAAGGGAAGTTAACACCTAGATACATAGGTCCTTTTGAAATTTTGAGTCAAGTAGGGAAGGTGGCCTACGAGTTGGCCTTACCACCTCAGTATCAGCACGTGCATAATGTGTTCCATGTGTCATTTCTTAAGAAGTACAATCCTGACGCTAGCCATGTAATAGAATATGAACCAATAAAAATTCAGGCAGACCTGTCATTTGTGGAGCAACCGGTCAAAATACTCGACTGGCAAGAGAAGAGTCTTAGAAATAAGTCAGTAAAGTTAGTAAAAGTACTTTGGAGGAACCCTAAGGTCGAAGAATCGACTTGGGAGTTAGACTCTAATATGCGTTCCTGGTATCCTCATCTGTTCTCTTAGATTCTGGGGACAGAATCCCTTAAGGGGGAGAAGATGTTATAACCGGCATTTCTGTGTAATATTAATTGTAAATTTAGTACAACTTTAAAAGCCGAATGCCAATATATGCAACTATTGTATGCTTGTGTGAATGAGAACTCTGCGTCTTAAATTTTCGTTATGTGGTATATGAATTTTCAAAGCAAAACTTTATTTATTTCTTTCATTTTTGATTTATAAGGAATATTTTAAACCTTGAATAAATTTCTCTTTAAAAGTTGTTTTGTTCACAAATTTCAAAAGTAGTTTTATAAAATTTCTAAAAATCTAAATTATTTTATGGTATAAATTTTATAATTTTTGAACTTGTATTTTATTTTACAAAAATAAATCTTTATAAATGTTAATTGTTATAATTAGCAAATTACATAGTTGTCCTTGCATGCAAATCCTTTCTATTCAATCCAAAAGGGCTAAAGAGACAATTACCACCCCACTAACTCTTATTTTTCTAGCCAAATTCCTCCTTTACCCTTGCATGCAAAATGATCCAAGTATAAGTGGAAGGGTAGTCATGTCAATTCCTATTCCCACTCACATTTGTCAAAACAAAAACCATAAAACAAGTAAAAGACATGATCATTTCACACATCACCCACACCACACTCTTTCTTCTCTCCCTCCTCTCTCTCACTCTCGGCTCCTACCCCCTCACTCTCGGCTTTTCAGCCGAAACCACCCCCCTCCCTATTTTCTTTCTTTCTCAATCAAGTTCCCACCTCCTACACAAGTAAATGTTACTTCCCATACCATGATCACATATATTTCAAAGAGTTTTGAGTAGAAAGTTTAAGTTTTAAGGTTGCATGATAAGGTTTTAGTTGAAACTCAAAGTACAACCTTGATTCTTGTGAGTTTAAGGTTGTTTTTGAGAGGACTACAAGGAATGGTGAAGTGCCAATTCTTGAGAAGGAAACTCTTGATGTTAAATGGCCATTCCCTTCCATTTCATTCGGCCATGACCATAGGGGAGCCGAATGAATGGTTCTTTAGACCATTCTTGTTGCTTTGTTCAATTTTTGCATGTTTATGTGATAATGGCTTGAATTTTGTAGTAAAAATTTGATGAAACTCCTTGCATGCTAAGTGATCATCTAGATATAGCTCATGCTAGACTTGCATGTAAATTTCTTGGTAAAACATATTTAGAAAACATGTTGTTTGGCTTGCAAAACTCGAAGACATGCATGCATATGGATTTCACTTAGAATGTTATAAGATTTTGATCACTTGGAAAGATTTTATTAGTAAGCTTTAATTTCAGTAGGAATAATGTGTTAATATTGATTAATGCTTCTTGATGCATCGTAATAAGTCGTGTATATCTTTTATAAAATGCATAACTTGTTATTTCAAAAACTTGATGATTTGTGAGTTGTGAAATGTGATTTCTTTTGTTTTGCCATGATTGCACCTTAGGTAAGGATGATCCCCACCAAGATTATTTTGAGTATAAGGGAGTTAGTTTAGTAGATAACCATGTTTAAGTCTTTTTTTGGGTATTGGGTTGGTGGTGGTTGAGTTTGTCAAGTCAAAACCTTGGAGAAAGGAGAGTTATAATTTATGCAGAAAATCAGTTTAGTACCCTGAGGTTTAGAGTGAGTTTTGACCATGTCATTGATGTGCACTTTGAGGCCCAAGCCACCAGAAGTTAGTATTGGGAGTATATAAAAGGTTTTAGGTGTTGGTTGGAGGATTGCATGTCATTTGGTTAGGTGCACAAGTAGAATAATAAAATCTGTCCAGCAGGGGACAGTTTTGTTGCAACTTAGAAATAGGGAGATTTGACCATGTCATGGGTAGGCCCTCATTAGGACCTGTTGGGCCTTAGTTAGAGGGCATGTCAGAGAAGTTTTTCCAACCATAGTTCATAGGATATGAGTTAGAACCATGTGTCACAAGTTAATTCAAGTTAGGGTGTTTTCTGCCCAGGAAAACAGGGGAACCATGGACTTTGAGCTTAGGCCCAAGAAGGCCCAAGCCAGGCCCTTGAGCCACGTCAAGTTTGGGAGATGCCCTTAGGTCAGGAGAGTCTTGTGTAAGAGTTTTGAAGGAAAACCTATAGTTTAAGGGTGTCAAATGCACTCAAGAAACCATAGATGTCATTCTGAAATTTGCACCAGTGAACACTTTCACTCATCACATAGTTTTAGAACACTTAGGAGTGAGGTCTTGGTTAACCACCATAGTTGTAAGATAGTATAAGGTCAATAGAATAAAAGGCACAAGTGAGGGTCAATAGGTCTTGGATAGTTTAGTAAAGGCACATCGAGTTAGGAAGTCAAAATTAGAAGACTTTGTCTAGTTTAGCGACCAAGTGACTTAAGTTGGGGGATCGAGATCATCCAAGCCTAGTGTTGCATTATGGTGTATATGGTGTTATTTGGTATTAATATATGATATGTGATTATGTGGCTATGTGTGTGCAATTATAAATTAAAGGTGAATATAAATTAAGTGCATATAGGCCTAAGTGCCATCCGTGTTTAAATTCGGGTTGTAAATAGGTTAAGTTGGTGAGAATATATTATAATGAGAATTATTATTATTTATGTAGGATCTCGAGATGAGGGAAAACTTGCCATAAAGGTCGAGTGAAGCTCCAGTTGTTCCCACCAGTCAGACCCGACCAGCCTTTCTCAAGGCAAGTGATTCAACTTGTCCTTCATATTTACTGCTAATAGTTCATACATTGCTGCAACTATCCTGTGTCATTTGATATATTAAATCAAGCGTATCTTATATTTATCTTTAAATTATATAAAAATGCCATGAACCCTCGAGTACGTATTGCAAAGTGGTCTTATCATGATAGTATATTAAAGTAATTCGAATGCCAGGATAAAAGAAAGGGTAGTTATAACTCTTGGTTGATTCTCTTGATTAACATGCTGATGATTCCTAAGTATTGATATCTCATCCTGATACTTGAACCCCTATAGAACATTACCTTGAACCCTAAAAGCCAGATACTTATCAAAGTGATTCCTCATTGATTGATACCCCTCTTTCTTATCCTGAAGCTTGATAATTCTGATATATCCTGAGTTAAAGATCATTTCTGCATACCTTAACACCCTTAGTATTCATGAAGCTTATCTTTTTGATGATCCAGCACTTGAACCTTGATGAGAAACCATTGCTTTAAGCCCAATTTGGCATTACCCTTTATAATATCCAATAGCCTCACTAAATCCCCTTGTCCAATCTTTGATATATGAAAACCATTCAGTTACTTTAATAGAGTATAGTTTTGTAAATCATGGCCCTGAGATTTAGTACCATATTTCCCGTGTTTCGAGTTGATCTATAATCCCTTGATAAAAAAAATGTTTACTATAAAAGAGATTTTGTTATAAATCGGCATCAGTTTTTGAAATAAATAAAATGTGGGTTTTCAGTTCCAAAGGGGGATAAATGTTTTCTTTGAATAGTGGATCTGGACTGAGACGCGAGTCCTTTCCACACTTATATTAGGCTTAAAAGTTGCCTAGGGATTCCCATTAATGTTTTAGAACCCAGCAAGGTTCGGGATTACTTCACGGCTGATCAACGGCTGTAATCCGTAGCGTCATAAAATAATTTTGATTAAGATATGATTTTTTTTAATTTGTTTTGATACCAACAAAATGATGCCATCACCCAAAGTTTTATCTCTCATTATCATTGGTCATGTCCTCCCATTGACATTCTTTAATATATATCTCTCGATTTATGTTTTGTATCGTATTGTTTAGCACTTGTTGAGCATTTGGCTCACTCCTTGCTTTACCCTGATATTACAGCTAGCGGTTATGGTTAGATTCAAGCAGACTGCCCGTAAGACCTGTGATGCTGATGCCTATGTTAGAGCTCAGGTAGAATAAGTGATAGTAGTTTGTGTGAGGACTTGATATTTAAAATCAGATGTAATAGATGGTAGTGTTGGGCTGTTCCAAACCCTAAACTGTAAGATCTTGGATTTGGGTATGTTTATTTATTATTAAATGTTGTAATAGTTATATTTAATTTGCTGTTTAAGTTGGGGTGTGACACTCGATGTTTTGTTTATACAAAAATAGATTAAACTGTAAATCAATAAGATACACAGTTTCAGACTTAATTTTACCTTAAAATCAAACAGAGAAGTTCATTGGAATCACAGTATCATATTAGGGTTTATCAGCACCAATACAAAACACACAAAATTAGGGTCAATTTCTGACCTTTGTTTGTCACTTAGCCAAGTGTACAGATCTTACCTGGTTGACTCAGTTGCGGACCGAGTCGACCTCCGAGTTCCGCGAGTTTCAACTCACATGCAGCCATTTTATCTATCCGCTTCATCGTATTGCATCTTTCTCCGTCTTCTCCTGTAATTAAACTCACGGAAAATGTTAGGGTTTTGAATCACACATAGACTGTAACACCCCCAGATTCGGGGTCGGGGATCCGGGTCGTCACGGTCTTTCTTTCCACAATATCACTTCACTTAATTAATAAAAATAACCTTATGCTGTGACCCCACACTAACACACACCACAACCCGTTATAGTCTCAGAGATGAAATTGAAATAAGTACAAGTCTTTGAATCCACAATTTAAAAGTTATTACAACCCAAAACGATTACTTGATAAATTTACAGTTAATTGCCATTATCTGCCACAAGTTATAATTATACATAATTGATTCTCAAAAGTAGAATGCCTGATCTACCAATGGATCTACCTCTGCAGCTATAGCAGCCACAACATCATCGGGAAGACGCGGGACGCTTCCCACACGCTTGCGCTGGGTCTGCTGGAGTCTGGCCATCTTTCCTAACTGTTGTTGTGTGATGAAGAAATAAAGCAAGAGTGAGCCTTACAGCTCGCAAGATAATATATAGTGATAACAATAATACAAGTATCTAAATGGATACTTACTAAAATTCTTTATCATGAGTAAGGTAATTACTTACTGGATATAAGTTTTAAAAGAAGATGAAGTTACCAATTACTTCACTATACTTATACCATTTTTTTTGAAATCTACTTGAACTACTACTGTTCGAAGTATAATAAGATTCACGAGGTCATCCCATAGATGAGACCACAAATAAAACTTGAAAATATTTGATCTTTGAAATATTTTGAAAAGAAATGAAGTTACGAGATACTTCATTCAATGGATACACCAATAAAAATGTTTGACCCTGTCAATGCTTCGGCAACCACCCAGTAGTAGCCTTTCGATCGAAATGCTACGGGTAGTGTTGCAGAATTATCCAAATGGATGATGAACTCATTACGGGAGTTTGCCGCGCCAGGAAGACCACTTACGATGATCAGTCGTAGTAGTACAACCCCACCATTTTCTACATGTAGAGGAGAACCTGTCGAATTTACTTGTCAACCGAACACTGAACTCCTAAGGAATGGACCGCCTTAGCGGAACTTCCAGGCCATTTGGGCCAATATAATAAGGCTGGGCCGGCGCCACTCGACCACTTACGCCACTCCTAGTTTCGATGAAATCCATGACTCTGAAACGTAAAGCTCGTTCCCCCTTTCCCCAAGTAGAACTTGTTGATACGGCTCCACCAAGAAGTCGTATCTAGTTGGAAAGGAAAACTCACGATATTTCCCAGGTGATGCCTGTTAATGGATTAACTTGTTCCAAGAATTTTACTTCCCGAGTGTTGGGTAAGTAATCAATTCATTTAACAAAACAGCAACCTTGTTGCGAATATAAAACACACCACAGAGCCGGATCCCTCAGGTTTTGAGCGAGTATTTAAATCCCCTTAAAAGGAAGATCTTAAATATAAAAATGAGTTTTGGGATCCGCTCTATCTTTTAAAAATCATTTTGAAGATTCGAAAACACTTTATAGAGTGTTTGGAGTAAAGCTGATTTAATGAAGTAAATCAGTCCCCAGAATATTTAGAAAATAACTGAATATTATTATTTAAATAATAGTTCCATAAAGAATAATCTTTATAAAAATAATTGAAGTAAAAGTATTAAAACTTATACTTGAAACGAGTATTAAATAACCAAAGATATACTTATATGAAAGTACTATTTTTATTTGAATAATCGAAAATAAGTTTGATTATTTACACCTTATTCTTTAATAAAATAAAGAACAAATCTCAGCAAATAATCGGAGTCATAGATCCTCAAATGAATATTCAAAAATATTCATTAAACAATATAAACTGAGTCATAAGCCCTCGAATGAATATTCAAAATAATATTCATTTAATATAAAATAAAAGGAGTCATAAGTCCTCGAATGAATATTCAAAATAATATTCATTTAATATAAAGGAGTCATACGCCTTCGAATAATATTCGAAATAATATTCAATAATAAAATAAAGTTAAAGTTATCGAATAAATCTTATTCGATTAATAGTTTTGAAAACTATGACCATATATATATATAAGTATAAATATATATATATATATATATATATTTATATCCATATATACAAAATCTACTCGGGATCCTCGACTCCCGGTTTTAGAAAATATTTTCACCTTTGAGTCCCTGTACTAAGGGTATATGCAAATTACCGCTATCCTCTAGCATATGTATTATCAACTGAATCAACAGATATATATATGGAAAGAATGCGAAACAGGCATGCATATATATATACCATAGCAGCATGCTTCAATATATAAAAACATTTGCTAATTAACCAACATGCATCTATCACCAGATAATGCAAATACATATATTCATCACCACAACAGTTATAACGGGTAGAAAACTTGCCTGAGCGACTTGGGGTGATAAAAGGCTCGGGACGAGTCTGGTAACCTATAAACAACAAGTAAGTTGGAATTAAACCAAAGTCACTTGTAAATCTATACTTTAACTAACTTAGACTCTAACGCTTGTTTTGCGCTTACTGATTTGCTTAAGTCACCCGGGTACCCTCGGCTCCACCATTTTTAATAATTTAACCTTTACGAGTTTTAAGGAGATTCCTTCGCGAGTGTCTTACTAACTGCCTAGCACACTTACCATAAATGTTTCATACATTAATTAACCCTTTTTGGTCTTTAACCTATGTTTCAAAGTAAGGCGAGGGGAAAAGTTTCGTTCGCGAAACGCTGTTACTTGAAACGGTCGTTTCTCCAAAACCGTGCATCGGAATCGAACGAACTACATATCAAAACGAAGCTCGTAACATGAGCTATCTAGACATGGCAATGGTCATAATCTAGCAGGGGGTTCTCGGGTCCTAATGTTATGCACAAAAACAGTCTAAAGAAAATCGGAAGTTACGACGGCTATGTTTACGCGATTTCCAATATTTTAAACCATTCAAAACCCTCCCAATTCAACCTCAAATCCAACATACAACCAACATCCATCCTTATCACATCATAACAACCCCAACCAATTCAATTTTAAAATTCATACTTATGCCTAAGCTTAACTTTAACCATACTTAAGTTCTTTTAATCAAAACCACAACATTTACCATTCCATTTCACTACCATTTCAATTCCCAAACTCTAATCACAACAACAAGCTACAATATCATCCTACTAATCAAAATCATCTTATAATACATAGGAATATAGGGTTTGGAGATGGTATACCTTCCTTGAAGTGGTGGGAGGAGCTAGGGAGCCTTAAGAAGCTTTGAGAAGTCTTAGGAATGCTTGGATCTTCAAGGAAAACAAGAAAAACTTCAAGTTAAAAACTTGAAAACACTATTCATAGTCTTCTTCTTTGATTAAATGAAGAAGATGGAGAAGGAATTGATGGCTTAAACTCATGATATAGTCCTAACTAAGCATGAAGATGATTAGGGAATTAACTCACCAATTTAGGAAGCTTGGATCTTTGATTTTGAATTTCTTGCTCTTTTGAATAGTAAAAAGCCGAGAGCTTCTTCAAGAACAAGCCTTGGTTCTTTTTGATTTTTGATGAAGAATGAATTTACTTGGCTTGGTTGCTTTGTTTTTGTGTTTGATTTAGTCAATTACCTTGTTGCCCTTGAATTTGTGTGGTTCTCATTCAACCACACCTCCTTCCTTCCCATGTCATGCTTGTGTCATCCTCATGATGTCATCCTCCCCTCCTTGTCCTCTTTCTATTGGTTGGATGACATCATCCCCACTAATCCCCTTGATTAACTTCCTAATCGTTTGCCTAATGACCGCTGATCTGTTATACGGTTCGCTTAACTTTCGTTCTCGTTTATCGTTTGAAGGATCATACCCGGGATCTTATTACTTAGGTTCCCTTAACCTTTCTCAATACATTATATTTCTTTTTATGATCCTCTATCATAATCCTTTAATTTAAATCCTTTTTTATCCTGTTACCTTATACTCAATTCTCTCCGTATCTAGTGGATTTCCGGGAAAAATCCAAGTGTTCGGGAATTGGATTCTGAAAATCTTTACATACACTTATATACCACATAGAGTACTAATAATATCCCAGAATATCCATAACAGAACCCCTACATAGTGTGGCATGAAAAGTTTTCTCATTCAGCTAAAACACTATTCACAAGGGTTACAAAAAGTTGAAAATTTTGGGGTTATTACAGTCTCCCCTCCTTAAAAGGATTCCGTCCCGGAATCAAACAGAAAACAAATGGGGGTACTTTTCTAGCATTGTGCTCTCTAGTTCCCAAGTTGATTCTTCCACGTTATGATTCTGCCATAGTACTCTGACTAGCTTGATCACTTTGTTCCGAAGCACCTGCTCCTTCTTATCTATAATCCTTACTGGCTTCTCCACGTAAGTTAGATCTGGCTGCATATCCACCTGCTCGTACTCCACTATGTGTCTGGCATCCCGATGATACCTCCTTAGCATTGACACATGGAACACATTATGAACTTGTTGCAAATTAGGGGGTAGGGCTAGCTCGTAAGCTAACTTTCCAATCCGTCTTAATATCTCAAAAGGTCCAATGTATCTTGGGCTTAGTTTTCCTTTCTTTCCGAACCTCATTAATCCCTTCCAAGGGGATACTTTCAGCAGTACTAAGTCCCCTTCTTCATATTCCTTGTCCTTTCGGGCTAGGTCTGCATATTTCTTCTGTCTGTCTTGGGCTGCCACAAGTCGCCCTCTGATAAGATCCACTATATCTTTGGTCCTTTGGACCACTTCGGGTCCGAGCATCTTCCGCTCTCCTACTTCGTCCCAGTATAAGGGAGATCGACACCTTCTTCCGTACAGGGCCTCATAAGGCGGCATTCCGATGTTAGCATGAAAGCTTTTGTTATAAGAAAACTCGATCAACGGCAAGTGATCATCCTAACTTCCTTTAAGGTCTATTGCACAGACTCTCAATATATCTTCTAGTGTCTGGATGGTCCTTTCACTCTGCCCATCCGTCTGGGGATGGTACGCGGTACTCATATTTAACTTGGTCCCTGCACATTCCTGAAAGCTCCTCCAAAATCTGGAGTTGAACCTGGGGTCTCGGTCTGAGACAATGGACGCTGGGACTCCATATCGCGTCACTATTTCCTTAAGGTAAATGTCCACCAGTCTATCGACTGTGTATCTCTCATTGATAGGAATGAAATGAGCTGACTTTGTCAGTCGGTCTATAATTACCCATATGGCGTCGTGATTGGCTTTCGTCCTTGGAAATCCTACAACAAAATCCATTGTTATCTGTTCCCATTTCCATTCAGGAATCTCCAGGGGTCGTAAGAGTCCACTGGGTCTCTGGTGCTCTGCCTTTACCCTTTGGCAAGTCAAACATTTGTTTACCCATTCTGCTACGTCCCTCTTCATGTTGGGCCACCAGTAATATTCCTTCAAATCCCTATACATCTTGGTACTTCCCGGGTGAATGGAATACCTTGAACTATGGCTTTCATCCAATATCTCATCTTTAAGCTCTTGAACATTCGGAACCCAAATCCGGTAGGAGTACCTCATTATCCCTTTATCATCTTTCTCGGTATGGATCTCCTCTCCAGTCATTGACTCTCTGCCTTCATTCATCATTTTCTCCTGGCACAATCTGATCTTTTCCAATAACTCTGGCTGCATTGAGATCTCAAAAAGCTTTTCAGTTCCGGTTCCGATTACCTTTACTTCTATTTCCATTCTCTCAAAATCCCTTATCAATTCTTCCGAAGTCGTTATCATTCTGAGTCTTTCCTTTCTACTAAGGGCATCAGCCACCACATTGGCTTTCCCTGGATGATAGAGAATCTCACAATCATAGTCCTTGATTAGTTCTAACCATCTCCTCTGGCGCATGTTGAGCTCTTTCTGCGTAAATATGTATTTGAGGCTCTTATGGTCTGTGAAAATCTCGCACTTCTCTCCATACAAGTAGTGCCTCCAAATTTTTAAGGTAAATACTATTGCCGCGAGCTCAAGGTCATGAGTAGGATATCTAATCTCGTATTCCTTCAGTTGTCTCGACGCATACGCAATCACTTTACCGTGCTGCATAAGCACACACCCTAGTCCTTTGTGCGACGCGTTACTATATATCACAAAATCTCCTTTTCCGTCCGGCAATGCCAACACCGGAGCCATTATCAACCTTTTCTTTAATTCCTGAAAACTGTTCTCGTATTTCTCCGTCCATTCAAACTTCTCTGTCTTACGAGTAAGTCGGGTCAAAGGGGCTGCGATCTTCGCAAAGTCCTGTACAAATCTACGATAGTAGCCGGCCAATCCTATAAAACTCCTAACCTCTGTGGGTGTGGTTGGCCTTTCCCAATTTGAGACCGCCTCTATCTTGGAGGGGTCGACCAATACTCCTTCCTTATTGATCACATGTCCTAAAAACTGTACTTCATTCCGCCAGAATTCACACTTCGAGAATTTGGCATATAACTGTTCCTCTCTTAGTATTTCTAGAGCTATCCTCAAATGCTCTGCATGTTCTATCTCAGTCCTTGAGTAGATCAAAATATCATCGATAAAAACTATCACACATTTGTCCAAGTACTTCTTAAATACTCTATTCATTAAATCCATGAAAGCCGCTGGGGCGTTGGTTAATCCAAAGGACATTACCAAGAACTCATAATGCCCATACCTGGTACGGAACGCTGTCTTGGAAATATCTTCGGGTTTAATCTTTAGTTGGTGATATCCAGTTCTCAGGTCGATCTTGGAAAAATAAACAGCATCCTTTAGCTGGTCGAACAGATCGTCTATTCTAGGTAATGGGTACCTGTTCTTTATGGTTAGCTTATTCAACTCTCGATAGTCTATGCACAGCTTCATGCTCCCATCTTTCTTCTTAACAAATAAAACTGGTGCTCCCCATGGAGACACACTGGGTCTTATCATACCCTTATCCAAGAGTTCCTGCAATTGGATAGCTAATTCTTTCATTTCTAACGGGGCTAACCGGTAGGGTGCTTTTGAAACTGGCGCCGTCCCTGGGGCCAACTCAATAGCAAATTCAATCACTCTATCGGGTGGTAATCCCGAAAGGTCTTGTGGGAATACATCTTCAAATTCGTTGACTACTGGAATTTCTTGTAAGTTGGGCACCTCCTTCTGCGTGTCCACCACATAGGCTAGGTAGGCCTCATTTCCTTTTCGTAGCATCCTTCTGGCCTGGGCCATAGTCAAAAATTTCTGCGTCTGCCTCTTTCCTCTAAATATAACTTCTTTCTTCCCTGGGATATTTAGCTTAACTTTCTTCCCTTTACAGTCTATCTGAGCATCATTGCTAGATAGCCAGTCCATTCCCAAAATTACATCAAACTCCCCTAATTTAAAAGGAATCAGATCCACACTAAAAGATTGCTCCCCTATGCCTATCTCACAGGCGGGGTGAATCTGGTTAACAGGAATAATTTCATGGTTGGCTATTTCTACTTGTAAGGGTTCTATTAAGGGTTCAGCTTTAAGTCTTAATTTATGCGCAAAGTCCCTTGATATAAAAGATTTAGTTGCTCCCGAATCAAATAAAACGTTTGCACTGACTGAATTTAGAGAAAGGGTACCTGCTATCACATCTGAATCTTTCATAGCATCCTGGACTGTCATGTTGAAAGTCCTTGCAGTAGGTGGCTTATTGGAAGCAGCCCTGCTTGCTCCCGAAGCTGCTGGTTTGTTCATTGGGCATTCCCTCTTCCAATGACCCGGGCGTCCACACAGATGACAATTGGTGGTCGGAATGACGGCAGGGGCTGACGAAGGGCATTTGTGAGAATAGTGGCCCACTTGCCCACACTTAAAGCAGGTTACTGGCTTTCCCTTACATTCCCCAGAATGCATTCTTCCACAAGTGTTACAGGTTGGCAATGGGGGTCGAGACTGGTTGGAATAAGACATTCTTGACTTCTGGCCGCTCTGGCTCACATTCATGCTCATTGGCCGCTTAAACCCAGTGTTCTTTCCCGGTAGGGACACTGCTCCTCGATTAAATCTAGTTGGGAAGCTCCTTCCTGCTGAACCCCCACCCATGCTCATACTTTTCCTCTTTATTCCCTTCTTCTCTCTTTCCTTCTGCATCTGTTCACTTTCGGCTTCTAAAATCGTTGCCTTTTGCACCAGAGTGGCATAATCCGTAAGCTCAAGGATTGCCACCCTATTCTGAATCCACGGTTTCAGTCCCTGCTGAAACCTCCTAGCTTTCTTTTCCTCGGTGCTCACAAACTCTGGCACAAACCTTGATAACTCAGTAAATTTTGCTTCGTACTCTGCTACAGACAAGTTATTCTGCTTTAGCTCCAGGAACTTGAGCTCCATCTGGTTTTCCATAAACCTCGGGAAATACTTTCCCAGAAACAACTGACTAAATCTCTCCCAGGTTATAATAGCATCTGTCTCCATGTTTTTCTTGGCCTCCCCCCAGTAGTTAGCTTCTCCTTTCAGAAGGTAGGTAGCAAACACAGTTTTCTGTGCCTCATCGATACTCAAAATCTCAAAGGATTTCTCCATTTCCTTTAACCATGCCCTTGCCTCAACTGGGTCGGCTGATCCGTGGAACTCAGGGGGCTTAAGGGACTTAAAAGCCCTGAAAGAGTTCGCCACAGTATTGTTATTTCCTTGAGGGGGTGGGTTGGGTTGATGTTCCAAGTTCTGCCTTAGGAGTTGCATGAACTGGCCCATGGGATCCATGCCTGGGTTTGGTACTGGTTGCTCAACCTCGATTTCTCCTTCTTCATCCTCTATCTCAAATCCCTCAACATCATATGTTTCCTCTTCCTCTTCATACAGGGAGTCATCCTGTTCCACATAATCCTCGTCTTCCTCTTCACTGTGTTCCGGGTTCCTATCATCCTGGTTATGGCTTCCCTGGTCCTCAGATCCAGGGTTCGCCCTAGTTCCAATCTTTCTTGGCGGCATGATTCTGATAATAATAAAACAAATTATTGGGAAAATTCAACGTTAGGTCATAATCATATACAACATTGTGCCTTGCACAGCTCTTATAATGGGGAGAACGTATATCGCAATTCTATTATTTTAAGAAAGTTCTAATACGAAGTGCAGTAATAATAATGATAAAAACAGTGATCCCGTCACTAATGAACTGAACCAAAGGAAACAAATATATACATAATGCGAGAAATACATAGTTTGATCTGGTCAAAAGTACAACAGTGCTACAGTCATCTGTCCCAAAAGTGATACACAAGAGTCTATCTGTCTAGTCAGAAAAAGGGATGCTATATACAAGTCAACTATCCCGGAAAATTGGCTCTTACTAAGGCCTCGGCTAACTAGACAACTAGACTATTCCATCATCAATCCTGAATCATACACCGGAGCGGGTCAGCTCCCATACCCTTTCCATTGCACGACGGAAGATATAGTCGGCCTGCCGCCTGGAGATCCTACTATGCCTGTCCCCCTGGAGAGATCTGAGTCTCGCTCGGGACGTGAGCTCTATCCCCGTAAGCTCCCTCCTCAAGGATCGGGGTATAGAAGCCCTAGTCTCATAAGCTCCGGTACGCCTACCCGCCCTCTTTGCATCCAACTCCCTCCTGGCCTCATCCAGTTGGCCCTCGGCAACAGCCACTCGGGTCCTCAGAACATCCTAAACATATCCATGAGCTAACGAAGACTGCCTATGGGCAGGGTCAAGAGGTGGTGAATCTGGAGCCGCTGAGGGTGCCTCCTCGGTCTGCCTAGGCTCGGAAGTATGGGTCTCTGAGCTGTCATCATCAGGAATCTAGGATAGTGGTGGAGGGGTAGGGGCTCTGACCACCGGAAGTGTGGGTAATGGGGTACCAGCATACACTACCATAAGTCCAACACGCTCATCAGCTACTGGGACCTCATCCGGGTCCTCCTCATCTGGAATAGCAATAACCTCTGTCTCTGACTCCTCTGAGGGGTCCTCCTCCATCTCAGGCTCCTCCTGATCCTCAACATCTAGCAATGCCTCATCATGCTCACGCTCGAACATCTCAGGGTCCTCTATCTCAGGCGCCTACACATTAAACGAACTAAGTTACTATCATGATACTTATAAGGGTTCCCGTAAGGGTTCTAACTGTCAGCACTACTTTAAGTAGTCCAACCATGAACTTGGCAAGAGTTCTTATTATCTTTGTGAGTTTATTATTGTATCGTCGCATCATCTCTGAGGTTTATAACGCTTAGCTCTGATACCATTTCTGTAACACCCCCAGATCCGGGGTCGGGGATCCGGGTCATCACGGTCTTTCTTTCCACAATATCACTTCACTTAATTAATAAAAATAACCTTATGCTGTGACCCCACACTAACACACACCACAACCCGTTATAGTCTCAGAGATGAAATTGAAATAAGTACAAGTCTTTGAATCCACAATTTAAAAGTTATTACAACCCAAAACGATTACTTGATAAATTTACAGTTAATTGCCATTATCTGCCACAAGTTATAATTATACATAATTGATTCTCAAAAGTAGAATGCCTGATCTACCAATGGATCTACCTCTGCAGCTATAGCAGCCACAACATCATCGGGAAGACGCGGGACGCTTCCCACGCGCTTGCGCTGGGTCTGCTAGAGTCTGGCCATCTTTCCTAACTGTTGTTGTGTGATGAAGAAATAAAGCAAGAGTGAGCCTTACAGCTCGTAAGATAATATATAGTGATAACAATAATACAAGTATCTAAATGGATACTTACTAAAATTCTTTATCATGAGTAAGGTAATTACTTACTGGATATAAGTTTTAAAAGAAGATGAAGTTACCAATTACTTCACTATACTTATACCATTTTTTTTGAAATCTACTTGAACTACTACTGTTCGAAGTATAATAAGATTCACGAGGTCATCCCATAGATGAGACCATAAATAAAACTTGAAAATATTTGATCTTTGAAATATTTTGAAAAGAAATGAAGTTACAAGATACTTCATTCAATGGATACACCAATAAAAATGTTTGACCCTGTCAATGCTTCGGTAACCACCCATTAGTAGCCTTTCGATCGAAATGCTACGGGTAGTGTTGCAGAATTATCCAAATGGATGATGAACTCATTACGGGAGTTTGCCGCGCCAGGAAGACCACTTACGATGATCAGTCGTAGTAGTACAACCCCACCATTTTCTACATGTAGAGGAGAACCTGTCGGATTTACTTGTCAACCGAACACTGAACTCCTAAGGAATGGACCGCCTTAGCGGAACTTCCAGGCCATTTGGGCCAATATAATAAGGCTGGGCCGGCGCCACTCGACCACTTACGCCACTCCTAGTTCAGATGAAATCCATGACTCTGAAACGTAAAGCTCGTTCCCCCTTTCCCCAAGTAGAACTTGTTGATACGGCTCCACCAAGAAGTCGTATCTAGTTGGAAAGGAAAACTCACCGATATTTCCCAGGCGATGCCTGTTAATAGATTAACTTGTTCCAAGAATTTTACTTCCCGAGTGTTGGGTAAGTAATCAATTCATTTAACCTTATTCGATTAATAGTTTTGAAAACTATGACCATATATATATATATAAGTATAAATATATATATATATATATATTTATATCCATATATACAAAATCTACTCGGGATCCTCGACTCCCGGTTTTAGAAAATATTTTCACCTTTGAGTCCCTGTACTAAGGGTATATGCAAATTACCGCTATCCTCTAGCATAGGTATTATCAACTGAATCAACAGATATATATATGGAAAGAATGCGAAACAGGCATGCATATATATATACCATAGCAGCATGCTTCAATATATAACAACATTTGCTAATTAACCAACATGCATCTATCACCAGATAATGCAAATACATATATTCATCACCACAACAGTTATAACGGGTAGAAAACTTGCCTGAGCGACTTGGGGTGATAAAAGGCTCGGGACGAGTCTGGTAACCTATAAACAACAAGTAAGTTGGAATTAAACCAAAGTCACTTGTAAATCTATACTTTAACTAACTTAGACTCTAACGCTTGTTTTGCGCTTACTGATTTGCTTAAGTCACCCGGGTACCCTCGGCTCCACCATTTTTAATAATTTAACCTTTACGAGTTTTAAGGCGATTCCTTCGCGAGTGTCTTACTAACTGCCTAGCACACTTACCATAAATGTTTCATACATTAATTAACCCTTTTTGGTCTTTAACCTATGTTTCAAAGTAAGGTGAGGGGAAAAGTTTTGTTCGCGAAACGCCGTTACTTGAAACGGTCGTTTCTCCAAAACCGTGCATCGGAATCGAACGAACTACATATCAAAACGAAGCTCGTAACATGAGCTATCTAGACATGGCAATGGTCATAATCTAGCAGGGGGTTCTCGGGTCCTAATGTTATGCACAAAAACAGTCTAAAGAAAATCGGATGTTACGACGGCTATGTTTACGCGATTTCCAATATTTTAAACCATTCAAAACCCTCCCAATTCAACCTCAAATTCAACATACAACCAACATCCATCCTTATCACATCATAACAACCCCAAACAATTCAATTTTAACATTCATACTTATGCCTAAGCTTAACTTTAACCATACTTAAGTTCTTTTAATCAAAACCACAACATTTACCATTCCATTTCACTACCATTTCAATTCCCAAACTCTAATCACAACAACAAGCTACAATATCATCCTACTAATCAAAATCATCTTATAATACATAGGAATATAGGGTTTGGAGATGGTATACCTTCCTTGAAGTGGTGGGAGGAGCTAGGGAGCCTTAAGAAGCTTTGAGAAGTCTTAGGAATGCTTGGATCTTCAAGGAAAACAAGAAAAACTTCAAGTTAAAAACTTGAAAACACTATTCATAGTCTTCTTCTTTGATTAAATGAAGAAGATGGAGAAGGAATTGATGGCTTAAACTCATGATATATTCCTAACTAAGCATGAAGATGATTAGGGAATTAACTCACCAATTTAGGAAGCTTGGATCTTTGATTTTGAATTTCTTGCTCTTTTGAATAGTAAAAAGCCGAGAGCTTCTTCAAGAACAAGCCTTGGTTCTTTTTGATTTTTGATGAAGAATGAATTTACTTGGCTTGGTTGCTTTGTTTTTGTGTTTGATTTAGTCAATTACCTTGTTGCCCTTGAATTTGTGTGGTTCTCATTCAACCACACCTCCTTCCTTCCCATGTCATGCTTGTGTCATCTTCATGATGTCATCCTCCCCTCCTTGTCCTCTTTCTATTGGTTGGATGACATCATCCCCACTAATCCCCTTGATTAACTTCCTAATCGTTTGCCTAATGACCGCTGATCTGTTATACGGTTCGCTTAACTTTCGTTCTCATTTATCGTTTGAAGGATCATACCCGGGATCTTATTACTTAGGTTCCCTTAACCTTTCTCAATACATTATATTTCTTTTTATGATCCTCTATCATAATCCTTTAATTTAAATCCTTTTTTATCCTGTTACCTTATACTCAATTCTCTCCGTATCTAGTGGATTTCCGGGAAAAATCCAAGTGTTCGGGAATTGGATTCTGACGATCTTTACATACACTTATATACCACATAGAGTACTAATAATATCCCAGAATATCCATAACAGAACCCCTACATAGTGTGGCATGAAAAGTTTTCTCATTCAGCTAAAACACTATTCACAAGGGTTACAAAAAGTTGAAAATTTTGGGGTTATTACATAGACATGAACATATAAGTATTAAAATCAATCAATCTAATATTCGATTTGATGATTCTCGTTCGATTTATATATAAATCATCTATTTTTATCATCGAAAATCACTTTATTTTTACTAACCCAAACTCGAAAGTTCATCAATTGTTCAATCGATTGATGATTACTGAAAGATATAACTTTAGATAGTGATAATTCTTAATCAATTTCATCGAAACATGAAGAAATTTGATAGAGAATTAGTATTTAGGGTTTGATAGAAGAGAGAACTGTTGCGGTGAGAGAGAAAGAGTATTAGGGTTTAGGGATAGGCCAGTGATCTGCACTATTACAAACAGTGTTAGAGTATATATATTTTAAAGATTGAATGGCTAGGATTGATCAAATTTATGAATTAATGGCCAGGATTGTAGGGTTTGTGGTGTATTCATCTTAAAAAACATGAAAATGGGCTGGGCTTTTTATTAAATTATTTTGGATCAAAATAGCTGGATTATTATATATTTATCCTTATACAATTTTGCTGAATTTGTTTTTGGATAAAAATATGGGCCTAAAAGATTTCTTTGTTGGGCTGGTCCAATCATAATTAATTTAAAAATATCAATATATATATATATATATATATATATTTTGTAAAATTGTTTTTCAAGAAAACATTCATATATTACAGAAATTATTTATTTATATATATATATATTTAAGTTTGGAAAAACAAAAATAACATACATTTATATATTTATCTATATATAAATATATGAGAATAATTATATGTATATTCAAGATCAAAATAAGTATATATAAATATAAATGACTGAAAAATCAATATAATATTAATTTATATGAGAGTGACTTCTAAATATTTATAAATCTCATGGAATAATAAATATTCACTCGATTACGTTTATTTTCCAGATTAATCTGGGCTATTTAAGTTATCTTAACCCGATCAATAAATTTCTTTATTGATAAATCTGAGTTTTAGACAAACTTAATAACTTGATCGGGAAAATATCCTTATCGTTGAGATTACTTTATAATTCTCAACTATTCTTTATATAAACCATTATTTCACTTATTCTAACCTTCCTAAATCCGAGTGGAGTTTAGTGAATCTTTCAGAATTTAATGGCTTTGTGAATATGTCAGCGAGATTGATTTTAGTATCAATATGAGTCATTTTTATATCACCTTTATTGACATGATCACATAAAATATGATGTCTCACATCTATATGTTTAGGTCTTGAATGTAATACAGGATTCTTGCTAAGATCAATAGCACTCGTATTATCACATAAGATTGAGATCACATCAATTTTTATATTATAGTCAGCTAGTGTTTGTTTCATCCACAATATTTGAGCACAACACTTTGCAGGTGCTATATACTCAGCCTCGGTTGTTAAGATGGATACAAAAATTTGTTTCTTTGAAAACCAAGAAACTAAACATCCACCGAGAAACTAACAAGTACCACTAGTACTTTTTATGTCGACTAAATGCCCGGCATAGTCCGAATCAGAAAAATATACTAAGTCAAATGGTATTCCTTTTGGATACCAAAGACCAACATCAGTGGTTCCTTTGAGATATCTCAATATCCTTTTTACCGTGGATAAGTGAGATTCTTTTGGTGCTACTTGAAACTTATCACACTTACAAACACTATATTAAATATCGGGATAACTTGCAGTTATGTAGAGCAAGCTACCGATCATTCCTCGATATTTCTTTGTGTCTATGAGAATTCCTTTTAGATCTTCCGTTAATTTATCGGATGTAGACATAGGAGTAGAGATGGGTTTGGCATTATCCATTTCAATTTTTTTCAACATCTCTTTACAATACTTGGATTGAGAGATATGGATGCCTTCATCAAATTGCCTTATTTGCAACCCCAAAAAGAAATTTAATTCTCACATCATACTCATTTCGAATTCTTTACTCAAATTTTCAGAGAATTCTTTACATAGTGCATCATTGGTTGAGCCAAATACGATGTCATCTAAGTATATTTGTACGAGTAATATGTCATCTTTATCTTGCCTCGTAAATAAGGTTTTATCAGCCATTCCTCTCTTAAATTTATTGTTTAGTAGGAACTTACTCAACCTTTCATACCATGCTCTTGTGGCTTATTTTAAGCCATATAGAGCTTTATATAATTTATAGACATGGTCGGGATATGTTGCATTTTCAAACCCAAGAGTTTGTTTCACATATACTTCTTCTTCCAAAATCCCATTTAAGAATGCAGATTTCACATCCATTTGATAGACTTTATAATTTTTATGACAAGCATAAGCCAATAACATTCGAATTGATTTAATTCTTGCTACCGGTGCATATGTTTCATCAAAGTCTATACCTTCCATTTGAGTATATCATTGTGCAACTAATCTTGCTTTATTTTGAACTACCGTTCCATTTTCGTCTAATTTATTTTGAAATACCCATTTCGTACTAATTATGGAAGTATCATGAGGCTTAGGGACAAGTTCCCATATTTTACTACGAGTAAATTGGAGTAATTCATCTTGCAAAGCAGAAATCCAATCCTCGTCTAATAAAGCCTCTTTCGCGGTCTTAGGTTCTATTTGAGATAGAAAACTAAGATGATTCACAATGTTTTGAACTTGTGAGCACGTTTGAACTCCCTTCCTTAAGTCTCCAAGCACATTATCCAGTGGATGACTTTTTATAGTGGGGATTGCTTTAGGAAGTTCATCTTCCTTTTCGTCCAATTCTAATGGATTTTTATGTATGGGAGTCTTGAGATCCATATTTTCGAATTATCGAATAACCTTTTCAATATCATCTTGTTCAACATTTTCTTGTTCAACAAGATCTTTATATTTCACTGGTGGTTTACTTTCATCAAAAGCGACATTCATAAATTCTTCCACCACAAGCGATTTGAGGTTAAAGGCTCGGTAAGCTTTACAATTGTTCGAGTATCCAAGAAATTTAACTTCATCTAATTTAGGATCAAACTTTGTAAGGTAATCTTTTGAATTTAATATGAAGCACTTGCTTCTGAATACTCGAAAGTAGCTTAGTTTCGGAGTTTTGCCAAAATATAGCTCGTAAGGAGTCTTTTATTTTATAGGTCGTAGCAAAACACGATTAAAAATATGGCAAGCGCTTGACATAGCCTCGTCCCAAAAATTTTTAGGTCGACGATATTCATTTAGCATTGTGCCATCCATTTCTTGGAGTGTTCTATTTTTCCGTTCAACTACTATGTTGGACTGATGAAGGTATGGAGCGGAAAAATTATGTGTGATGCCATGTTCATCACAAAAGTTGGTGAAACTAGAATTCTCAAATTCTTTACCATGATCAGTCCTTATATAGACTATGGTTTTATTTTATTGATTTTGAATCCTTTTACATAAAGATGAGAAGGATTCAAAAGCATCACTTTTGGCTTTGAGAAATTCAGTCCATATAAATCGTGAATAATCATCCACAACTACCAACGTATATGATGTAACACCCCCAGATCCGGGGTCGGGGATCCGGGTCGTCACGGTCTTTCTTTCCACAATATCACTTCACTTAATTAATAAATAACCTTATGCTGTGACCCCACACTAACACACACCATAACCCGTTATAGTCTCAGAGATGAAATTTAAATAAGTACAAGTCTTTGAATCCACAATTTAAAAGTTATTACAACCCAAAATGATTACTTGATAAATTTACAGTTAATTGCCATTATCTGCCAGAAGTTATAATTATCCATAATTGATTCTCAAAAGTAGAATGCCTGATCTACCAATAGATCTACCTCTGCAGCTATAGCAGCCACAACATCATCGGGAAGACGCGGGATGCTTCCCACGCGCTTGCGCTGGGTCTGCTGGAGTCTGGCCATCTTTCCTAACTGTTGTTGTGTGATGAAGAAATAAAGCAAGAGTGAGCCTTACAGCTCGCAAGATAATATATATAGTGATAACAATAATATAAGTATCTAAATGGATACTTACTAGAATCTTTATCGTGAGTAAGGTAATTACTTACTGGATATAAGTTTTAAAACAAGGGATGAAGTTACCAAATACTTCACTATACTTATATCATTGATAAAGCTACTTGAACTACCACTGTTCAAAGTATAATAAGATTCACGAGGTCATCCCATAGATGAGACCACAAATAAAACTTGAAAATATTTGATCTTTGAAATATTTTGAAAAGAGATGAAGTTACGAGATACTTCATTCAATGGATACACCAGTAAAAATGTTTGACCCTGTCAATGCTTCGGCAACCACCCATTAGTAGTCTTTCAATCGAAATGCTACGGGTAGTGTTGCAGAATTATCCAAATGGATGATGAACTCATTACGGGAGTTTACCGCGCCAGGAAGACCACTTACGATGATCAGTCGTAGTAGTACAACCCCACCATTTTCTACATGTAGAGGAGAACCTGTCGGATTTACTTGTCAACCGAACACTGAACTCCTAGGGAATGGACCGCCTTAGCGGAACTTCCAGGCCATTTGGGCCAATATAATAAGGCTGGGCCGGCGCTACTCGACCACTTACGCCACTCCTAGTTCAGATGAAATCCATGACTCTGAAACGTAAAGCTCGTTTCCCCCTTTCCCCAAGTAGAAACTTGTTGATACGGCTCCACCAAGAAGTCGTATCTAGTTGGAAAGGAAAACTCACCGATATTTCCCAGGCGATGCCTGTTAATGGATTAACTTGTTCCAAGAATTTTACTTCCCGAATATTGGGTACGTAATCAAAAACTCTTTTACCAAGACAGCAACCTTGTTGCGAATATAAAACACACCACCGAGCCGGATCCCCCAGGTTTTGAGCGAGTATTTAAATCCCCTTTTTAAAAGGAAGATCTTAAATATAAAAATAGTTTTGGGATCCGCTCTAACTTTTGAAAATCATTTTAAAGACTCGAAAACATTTTAAAGAGTGTTTGGAGTAAAACTGATTTAATGAAGTAAATCAGTCCCCAGCATATTTAGAAAATGTCTGCATATTATTATTCAAATAATACTCCCACAAAGAATTATCTTTATAAAAATAATTGAAGTAGAAGTATTAAAACTTATACTTGAAACGAGTATTAAATAATCAAAGATATACTTATATGAAAGTACTATCTTTATTTGAATAATCGAAAATAAGTTTGATTATTTACACCTTATTCTTTAATAAAATAAAGAATATATCTCAGCAAATAATCGGAGTCATAGATCCTCAAATGAATATTCAAAAATATTCAATAAATAATATAAACTGAGTCATAAGCCCTCGAATGAATATTCAAATAATATTCAAATAAATAAATAAAAGGAGTCATACGCCTTCGAATTATATTCGAAATAATATTCAATAATAAAATAAAGTTAAAGTTATCGAATAAACCTTATTCGATTAATAGTTTGGAAAACTATAACCATATATATATAAATATATATATATATATATCCATATCCATATATATTGAATCTACTCGGGATCCTCGACTCCCGGTTTTAGAAAATATTTTCACCTTTGAGTCCCTATACTAAGGGTATATGCAAGATACCGCTATCCTCTAGCATAAGTATTATCAACTGAACCAACAGATATATATTTCAAGAATATGAAACAGGCATGCATATATACCATATCACATGCTACAATATATCGCATCATTTGCTAATTATCCAACATGCATCTATCGCAAGATAATGCAAATACATATATTCATCACAACAACAGTATAACGGATAGAATACTTGCCTGAGCGACTGGGGTTACGAATGGCTCGGGACGAGTCTGGTAACCTATAAACAATAAGTAAGTTGGAATTAAACCAAAGTCACTTGTAAATCTATACTTTAACTAACTTAGACTCTAACGCTTGTTTTGCGCTCACTGATTCGCTTAAGCCACTCGGGTACCCTCGGCTCCACCATTTTTAATAATTTAACCTTTACGAGTTTTAAAGCGATTCCTTCGCGAGTGTCTTACCAACTGCCTAACACACTTACCATAAATGTTTCATACATTAATTAACCCTTTTTGGTCTTTAATCTATGTTTCAAAGTAAGGCGAGGGGAAAAGTTTCGTTCGCGAAACGCCGTTACTTGAAACGGTCGTTTCTCCTAAACCGTGCATCGGAATCGAATGAACTACATATCAAAACGAAGCTCGTAACATGAGCTATCTAAACATGGCAGTGGTCATAATCTAGCAGGGGGTTCTCGGGTCCTAATGTTATGCACAAAAACAGTCCAAAGAAAATCGGACGTTACGACGGCTATGTTTACGCGATTTCCCAATTTTAAACCAATTCAAAACAACCACAATTCAACCACATATAATTCATACAACCAACATCCATCCATACCATACTACAACAGCCCCAACAATTCAATATTTCCAATTCATACTTATTTCTCAATTATGAACTAAGAGTTTACTTAAGTTCATTAACTAATAACCAAGATTTCCAACTCCAAAAATATCACAAAATCAACCAATCTCTAAACACACAATAATCATGCCTCTCACCAACTAAACTACTCATAACAAGCTCTAAACATGATTACACACCCATTACACTAACCCATCATCTAAACATTAGGAAATCTAAACAACAAAACTTAAAACTAAGACCATGAAGAGTTATACCTTCCTTGAAGCTTTTAATCCATGAAAGGTCCTTGGAATGCCCATGGAAGCCTTAATCTAACCTCCTACAAGCTTGTTCTTTCAAAGAAATCAAGAACACAAAAATTAATTTCAAGAAAGTACTATTCACCATCTTCTTGAATGATTTATAGGAAATGCTAGGAAAGGATTTTGAAGCTAAGATTTCTAGGAAGTATGTAACTTAACTAGGAGAAGCTAGGATAATTACCTTGTAAAATGGCAAGTGGAGGAGCTTGGACTTCCCAATTCTTAAGAAAGAAGCCGAGAGCTTCATGAAGAAATGGAAGGTTTGGTGTTTTGTGATTTGTTTTGCTTGGTTGGTTGCTTTTTGTCTTGTTTTTTGGTTAATTCCCTTTGTAACCTTGACTTTGTGTGGTTAATATTCCACCACATTTCCTTCCCTCTTATGTCATGCTTGCATCATCCTCATGATGTCATCCTCCCCTCCTTATCCTCTTCTCATTGGTTGGGTGACATCATCCTCTCTAATCCCTTTGATTAACTTCCTAATTGTTTGCCTAATGACCGCTGATCTGTTATACGGTTCGCTTAACTTTCGTTTTCGTTTATCGTTTGAGGGATCATATATAACACCCTCCAAATCCGGGGTATAGATTTGGGGCATTATTAACAACAATTACCAACTATACCTGCACAAGCGGAATATTAATATAATAATTACCCCGAACTATCACTACTCAGGATCTTTTAAGGGTTGAGGTTGGAAACAAGAATCATGCACTACACTTTATTACAAACCCAACTAAATAAAACCTGTTTCAAGAACTCTCTTTATTACAAAACTTTATTCTATCTACAGTTTCACTACGCAATCTTTTATTCAAACTACACAAAACTCTTATTCAACCCAACATTACTACTTATCCTGCTACACCTGATCTGGCAATTCAAAGCTCTCTTCGGGAATAGGAAGGAACACTCTTGGTATAAGAGGGTCCCGCTGCTTGACTCGCTTCTTGACTATGCGGGTCCTGATGGGTTTCATTCTCTACCTTAACTGTAAAACAATAGGAGTGACAATAAAAGAAATGAGCCAAAATTGCTCAACAAGCCTGCAACTATATATATATATAAAGAGAGAGAAATAAATGAACCGATAAGCTGCGGGTTTGAATAACCATCTGTATCTGTATATGATAATAATTTGCCAATGATGGCGAGTGCCAAATGAACAAGACTGGAAACAAGAACCAACATATGCACTATAATCTGCTGATCAGTCAGAATATAGTGCGGATACATACCCAACTGCATAGACCCAACCAACATAAGGAGTACTCAGGCAACTATGGCCTATTAATTAATGGTCTGGGAAAAACCCAGCCTTTATAGTAACCATCCAGTCCAAGGCTGAGCATCCGGAACAATCGGTATGCTATTGATATATCCCAACACCAGGATATACCAGAATATATATAGGGTAAAGGAATTGAAATATGAACAGGAAATTCAATAAATTGGGTAAATCAAGAATTGAAATGAAATGGAACAAGTGATATAAATGGGTAACAGTGTATATGAACAATAATTATCAAAGAGAATTGATACGATAGAAAGGAAATATAAATCACTATTCTGAATTTAGAATAGGGGAAAAAAAACTTGCCTTGCGCGTACTTAACCTGGTTTAACTTACTGCCTTCTGACCCTAGCTTGCTCTGCCTTGCTAACACTGAACAAATCATAGAAAGATAGGTGTTTAGATAATTTACTACATACGTGTATCTTGAATTGATATCACGCAACCTTATCAGTCTACCCATGCGTCTCTATCTGACTCGCATATATATATACATATATTTACACAACACATTTATACACATAATCACATATAACACGTAACACGTAAAGCACACAATTAATTTCTAGATTTACAATTATTTTTAGAATCAATTCTAGGCTTATACCTGCATTACTAGTCGTATCTGATTTTATTATAATTTTTCGGGATTTATTCGGCTCAATTATATCCCTACTAGGACCTTCGAACTATCAATTATCACCAACCACTCTTTTTCAGAAGAAATTATAACTTACAACTATTTTTATTGGATTCGTCTCATTTTTCTGAGTCTAGAGGTCTTTGTTTTACTCAAATCGGACTAACGGTTGAATTGTTATGAATTAAACACTGATAATTCAATTTATTATTCAATATAGATAATTATTATAACCTCTTAAATAATTTTTAAATAATTATTTAAGAAAAATCAAAGTCAAAAATAATTTTTTTATAATTTTTGGAGTTAAAATGAAGAAGTTACGGTTTATTGAAAATTATGTGATTAATTATCGAAATAATTAATCACCTTTTTAAATATTGAATAAATAAATAACTAATAAATAATTAATAATTGTCTATTGAATAATCTAAAATAATAAATCTCTAATTATCAGGATTAATCACAATTTATTATAATATTTATAACTTATCGATATTTATTCGGTTAGATCGATTATTTACAAATAATCAATCAACTTAATTAACTGATACGCTATTCATCGAATAGCTACGAATTATTCGAATTATAGATCACTTAACAATTAATCACTCGTATATTCACGAGCCACTCGCAACTCTCGCATAATTATCGATCTATTAGATTATTATTGAAACTCGTACGATTCGTTAATTAATTAATTACTGATATCTAATTATACGATACGAATAATTATTACAATATTATTCAAATAACTAACGCTCGAATAATAATTCAATTATCGAATCATTACTCGTAATAATAACTAATTATCGAATCATTATTCGCACTATTAACTAATTATTAGATTATTAATCACATTACTTAATTATTTCTAATTTTTATTTACTAATTAATTACCTAATTATTAATTAATTACCCAATTATTAATTAATTAGATAATTAATAAATAATTAGATAAATAATTAAATATTTAATTAAATAAATAAATTCGAATTTATAATTAAATAAAATAATTCAGAAATTATAAATACTATTATTTTTTTTTTAGAATATAAAACTAATTTTTAATTAATTATTAGAATTATTAAAACTGATTTTTAATTACTAAAATATAAATAAATTATTAAATTTAATCAGAAACACAAAAACAGGAACAGGGGTTGGACTTTTAGGATCAAACCCGGGTCGAAACCGGGTTGCAACCGGGTCGTCCCCAACCCAAACGGGTCGGGAAGAACACCGGCCAAGAACCCAGAATCCGACGCCGGCGGAAAAATTCCGGCGAGACGAAAACACTTGATTCCAGTTCGCATCTTCTGTGTTTTCGAAACCCAGCAACAAAACGATGCTCTCCCTTCCTTTCTCCTTCGTCCTCGTCGACCACAACGGCCGGAAACGCGATGAACACGGCGGCGGCGGCGAAACTCCGGCGAGCTCGAAACGGACACCAAATCGAGTGAAACCGGTGCCAAACGACTCCATAATCGACGATCTAAACGCTCGTAGCAACGAAATCATCAAACAATCAATCAAAAACAAAACCCGAATTCACGAAATAAACCCGAAAATACAAAATTAAATTTAACTCAACAATCAACAAAAATAATCACATAAACAGAAACTACGAATCACCGGCTTCAATTTGACTACTTACACGCTCGATTTGGTTGTCAGAATCACCTTCAAATTCGTGATTGATTCTCCTGCTGTTCTTCACCAAACCCTAACCCTAATCCCCTTTCTTTTTCTTTCATTATTTTCTGATTTTTTTAATTGTAATTAACTGAAAAATTAATAATAATTCAGGTATTTATATTTATGAAAATAATACTCCTAAGTAAAATTAAGGGTCTAATTATACTCCTATTAAAAATATTTGGCCCCAATTTTTATAATTTTTGGGTATTAATATTGAATTTTTAAATATCCAATAAATACAAAATAAATGCTAAAAATTCCCAAAAATTGTGAAAAATACAAAAATACAAAGAAAAATGATATATAATAATTTCATGATCATATAAAAATAAAAATGTGATTTTTGTGGGGTTTTTGGTACCCGAAGGGGTCCGGAAAAGTCGTTTTTCGCGAAAAAGGTCAATTTGTAAAACGTCTAGGGGTTCAGAATAGCGATACGGTATAGGGCATTTTTGGCAAAATAGGGCCAATGATTTTGTTTGAAATACGGCTTTTAAAACATAGTTTTGAGCTGTACAGGTTTTGATATAATATATATAACTGACGATAGAACGCTCAATAAATATCCAAAACACGTTTGGATCAAAACAAATAACACGTAACACATAGCAGTTAGGGTTTAATGACTTAACACATTTAATCACATAATAATACACATAATTTATCATTAGTATAATATAATTCATACGTAATTCCTCGGTCGTTACATTCTCCCCCCCTTAACAAGATTCTGTCCTCAGAATCTAATTATACAAATAATTGAGGATGCTTTTCTAACATTTCACTCTCAAGCTCCCAGGTTGATTCTTCAACCACTGGGTTTCTCCATAAGACTCTCACTAATGACACAGACTTATTTCTTAATACCCTCTCTTGCCTATCTAGAATTCTTATTGGCTGTTCTACATATGACAAATCTGCCTGAAGTTCTACTGGTTCATACTCTATTACATGTCTTGTATCCGGATTATACCTCTTAAGCATAGATACATGAAATACGTTGTGAATGTGCTGCATATGAGGTGGTAGAGCTAACTCGTACGCAACCTTCCCAATTTTCTTCAAAATCTCAAATGGTCCAACGTATCGTGGCTTCAATTTCCCTTTATTGCCAAATCTGGTCAATCCTTTCCATGGCGATATTTTGAGCAATACGTGTTCTCCTTCCTGATAGTCCATATCCTTCCTGGCTTGGTTTGCATATCTGCTTTGTCTGTTTTGTGCTGCTTCGATTCGTTTTCGAATAAGATTAATCTTTTCTTTTGTCTGCTGAATTAATTCTGGACCCAAAATCTTGCGTTCTCCAACTTCATCCCAGTGCACGGGTGATCTGCATTTCCTTCCATATAATGCTTCATACGGTGGCATTCCAATACTGGCGTGATAGCTGTTATTATAAGAAAATTCCACTAGGGGTAAATGTTCATCCCAACTGCCTTCAAAATCGATCGCACAAACTCGTAGCATGTCTTCAATAGTTTGAATTGTCCTTTCACTTTGGCCGTCAGTTTGCGGATGATAAGCTGTACTCATATTCAACTTCGTTCCTAGACATTCTTGGAATTGCCTCTAAAATCTTGAATTGAAACGAGGATCTCGATCCGATACAATTGATACTGGTACCCCATGACGCATCACAATTTCTTTGAGATACATGTGCACTAATTTGTCGAGCGAAAATCTTTCATTAATTGGTAGAAAATGTGCCGACTTCGTAAGTCTGTCAATGATTACCCATATCGCATCATGATTTGCCCTAGTCTTCGGTAGTCCTACCACAAAATCCATCGCTAGATGTTCCCATTTCCATTCTGGAATATCTAATGGTTGCAATAACCCACTCGGACGTTGGTGTTCTGCTTTAACTCGCTGGCATGTGTAGCATTTACTCACCCATTCTGCTATCTCCTTCTTCATATTCGGCCACCAAAAATTTTCCTTTAAATCGCGATACATTTTCGTGCTTCCTGGATGAATGGAATACTTCGAATTATGCGCATCTCGCATAATTTCTTCTTTTAATTCTGCCACGTTAGGGATCCAGATTCTTGACGCAAAACGTAAAATTCCTTCATTATCTTTCTGAGTTGTAATCTCTTCTCCTGTTAAGCTGTCGTCTTGACTCATCACTTCTTCTTGACAACGGCGAATCTTTTCCAGCAATTCTGGTTGGAAAGTCATAGCGTAGATAGTTTCTGCAGATTCATTAGGAATACGAATTTCGATTTCCAATTTATCGAATTCCCTGGCCAATTCTTCGCATGAAGTCAACCGATTTAATCTTTCTTTTCTGCTTAGCGCATCAGCTACAACATTTGCTTTTCCTGGATGATAACTGATTGTAACATCGTAATCTTTAATCAATTCCAGCCATCGACGTTGTCGCATGTTTAGTTCCTTTTGCGTGAAGATATACTTCAGACTTTTATGATCCGTGTAGATTTCACATTTTTCACCGTACAAATAATGTCTCCAAAGCTTCAATGCAAATACAATTGCTGCTAATTCGAGATCATGCGTAGGATATTTCTGCTCATGAGGTTTAAGTTGTCTCGACGCATATGCAATAACGTTACCATGTTGCATCAACACACATCCCAAACCACGATATGAAGCATCACTGTAAATAACAAAATTTCCTTGCTCGTCTGGCAGTACTAATACTGGTGCCGTCACCAACCGATTCTTCAACTCTTGAAAACTTTCTTCACACTTACTATTCCATTCGAACTTTTCACTTTGTCGAGTTAACTTGGTCAGCGGTGTAGCTATCTTCGCAAAATCTTTGACAAATCTTCGATAATATCCTGCCAAACCTAAGAAACTTCGAACCTCTGTCGGCGTCTTTGGTCTTTCCCAATTCAACACGGCTTCAATCTTTGCTGGATCAACTTGAATGCCTTCTCTGCTGATGATGTGCCCTAAAAACTGCACTTCTTTCAACCAAAATTCGCATTTGGAAAATTTTGCATAAAGCTGCTCCTTCCGTAATATTTCCAATGTCGTTCTTAAATGCGCTGCATGTTCTTCTTCCGTCTTTGAATAGATCAAGATGTCATCAATAAATATAATGATAAACTTATCCAAATACTTCTTGAATATTCGATTCATCAAATCCATAAACGCTGCAGGTGCATTCGTCAATCCAAAAGCCATCACAAGAAATTCATAGTGTCCGTACCTTGTTCTAAACGCTGTCTTTGGAATATCTTCGGCTTTGATCTTTAACTGATGATAGCCCGATCGTAAGTCGATTTTCGAAAACCATGCTGCTCCTTTTAGTTGATCAAATAAATCATCAATGCGAGGTAAAGGATATTTATTCTTGATAGTTAACTTGTTCAGCTCACGATAATCAATACACAGTCACATACTACCATCCTTCTTTTTCACGAACAATACTGGCGCACCCCATGGGGATACACTTGGCCTTATATTTCCTTTGTCAAGAAGTTCTTGTAACTGCTTTGCTAATTCCCTCATTTCAACAGGTGCCATTCGATATGGAGCTTTCGAAATTGGTTCAGTCCCTGGTGTCAAGTCAATAGTGAATTCGATTTCTCGATCTGGTGGAAGTCCTGGTAATTCGTCTGGAAAAACATCAAGAAATTCACAAACTACAGGAATATCTTCAATCTTCAAATCTCCCTTATCAACATCTCGTACATAGGCTAAATAAGCTTGACATCCTTGACGTAGCAATCTTCTCGTCTGCATTATTGATAGGAATTTCTGCTTTTGCTTCTCACCTTTAAATATTACCGTTTCATTTTCTTCAGTTTGCAATTTCACTCTCTTATTCGCACAGTCAATTTGAGCATTATTACTAGACAGCCAATCCATTCCTAAAATAATATCAAACTCCCCTAACCTAAAAGGTATCAAATCAACTGAAAAATGACATCTTCCTATCTCAATATCACAGCTCGGACATACTCGATCTACTGCAACCTGATCATTATTCGCTAATTTTATAACTAACACTTCATCCAACCACTGAATCTCACAATCTATCTTAGAGATAAAGGCTTCAGAAATAAAAGATCTAGTAGCTCCTGAATCAATCAATACTAAAGCATTTACGGAATTTACAGGAAGTGTACCTGCAACCACATTCGGACTCTGTACCGCTTCCTTCATTGACATGTTGAAAGTCCTTGCTTTGGGCTGATTTTGCTGTGGTAGTGGAGGTGGAGGTAATGCTAAAACTCTTGGAATACTGGCAGCCATTGCAATTCCTCTGCAGTCTTTGGCGATATGTCCTTTTCTCCCACATTGGAAACAAGTAACTTCTGCCTTTCCCATTGGACATTCTCCAGAATAGTGTCCCCTTTGCTTGCACTTGAAACACGTAACATTTAGCTTGTTGCAAACTCCTGTATGCTTTTTACCACACGTTCTGCAATCAGGTATAGGCGGTCGGATAAGCCTTTGCTGAGTTGGGGCAGGTAGTCGATTACCCATCCTCTGGTTGTTTTGCTCTGGCCTTTTGAAATGTACTTTTCCCCGAGCTTGAAATCCTGGCCTTTTGTTGAAACGATTCTGAAAATTCCCTGGTCCTTTCTCTTTCTGAGCTGCTTTGCTTTCTCCTTCAATAATCATAGCCTTCTGAACAACAGCCGTATAAGTTGTCAATTCAAACACAGCTACCCTGCTACGAATCCATGGTTTTAGTCCTTGCTGAAATCTCTTGGCCCGCTTCTCGTCCGTATCTACCTGCTCTGGAACAAACCTTGCCAATTCAGTAAACTTGGTTTCATAATCCGCAACCGAAAAGTTGTCTTGTTTCAGCTCCAGGAACTTGATCTCCATCTGGTTCTTCATAAAACGAGGAAAATATTTCTCCAAGAAAAGATCAGTGAATCTGTTCCAGGTCACCACACCTTCTTCCAAAGCTTTCTTTGATTCCCACCAGTAATTAGCTTCGCCTTTTAGAAAATAGCTAGCGAAATCCGTCTTCTGTTCTTCCTCAACCTTTACCAACGAAAAAGCCTTTTCCATCTCTTTCAGCCAAGCTCTTGCTTTTGTGGGATCTGTGGAACCCATAAATTCCGGTGGCTTCACCGACTGAAATTGCTTGAAAGTAGTCGTAGGTGCTGCGGGTGGTATTTGATATCCTGGATGAGCGGCTTGCTGTAACATCTGTTGCTGGAACTGCTGTTGCTGCTGCTGCATTTGTTGTTGCATCATCAACATCTGCTGTTGCATGAGATTAAACATCTGATCCATCTGTTTATTATTGTTTTGGCCCTCGGTGTTTCCATTCGATGAGTCGGGCTGCGCTTTTCTCTTAGGTGCCATTTTTCTGGTAAATAAATAATGGATCTTATTTAATAACAGCATATTAAACATATATTAAAACAGTCGATTCGAGAAAATAAAATAACTTATTAAATAACTGAATAGATAAAACAGTATGATAGTTTTAAAATTTTTTTTTTTTTTTTTTTTTTTTACAACATGATCGTGAATAAAACTACATTTGTAAATATGCAATGGTACTGAAATAAATGTAAATGCTTAAATGACTGGAAATAAAATAAAGAAAACATGCAAAAGATTATCTCATATATATATATATATAGGTAGAACACCAGCTACAGGTGTCAGTGCTTGATACAAAACCCTATGATATAACAGTCGTACTGCTACTACTATCAGTCAGAGTCAGTAGCTACACTCATACAAACTAATATACAATACTATGCTGCCTCTATCTACAAAATATACATAATACAACACTCATCGATCTGCTGGTCTCAAAATCCTGGTGGTACGTGGCTCAACTCCTCCCGCACTGCCTCTAACACTGCCTCGGTAAGTCCCAATGCTCTGCGATATGCTGTCTCCGCACTAAGATCCTGCTGTCTCAAATCAGTAAGCTGCTGCGAACTAACCCGGTGAATATGATGTAGTCTCTCTCTCAGTATATAATCCGATCGTAATGCTCTGACAGGACCATCCGTCTGTGTCTCATACAATCCAAGGATCTCTCTACACTGGTTCTGCCATCTAATCCTCTCCTCCCTCTCTGCCTGAAAACGCTGGTAAGTCACGGTATGATGCTCATGAAGATCAGTGCTGGAACCTCGAGAAGGTAATGGTCCATCTACCACGATCTCATCCATAAACTCTGGCTGAGGAAACTGATACACTCCCGGAACAGGTGCATAAATGGCTAATGGGGCAGGAAATAAGACAGGCTGCTCCATAGGCGCATACACAGGCGGCTCTGCCTCTGGCTCCATCGGTGGCATCTCTGGAATCTCAACTGGTGGCATAGGAATCTGAGGCTCTAAATCCTCCCACTGCGGAAGATCAACCATATCAGGAATATCAAACATCGGAAACTCTAATGGTGGAATATCTGGTATCTCTGGCTCAACATATGGAAAATAATCTGCAAAACCTGGTACCTCCGGGGGAAGTGGTATCTCTGGTGCTGGCTCAGGTGGTAATGGAGGTAAAATCTGCTCTGACACTGGGGCTACTACCGGTGCATCCACTGGATCTGTCTCGGTCCTCTCCGTAGATGATGATAAAGAAGCCATCTAATATACATAAAAATAATAACACAAAAACAATCAAATCACAATCCTATAACTCATAACTTCTAATCACATAGACAAACAGTCCTAACACTCTCACTCTCATCCTATCTTATTTTCCTATCTTATCTTAACCCTAACATTCTTGTTTTCCAAGGTCAATCCTAAGCTCTGATGCCAACTATAACACCCTCCAAATCCGGGGTATAGATTTGGGGCATTATTAACAACAATTACCAACTATACCTGCACAAACGGAATATTAATATAATAATTACCCCGAACTATCACTACTCAGGATCTTTTAAGGGTTGAGGTTGGAAACAAGAATCATGCACTACACTTTATTACAAACCCAACTAAATAAAACCTGTTTCAAGAACTCTCTTTATTACAAAACTTTATTCTATCTACAGTTTCACTACGCAATCTTTTATTCAAACTACACAAAACTCTTATTCAACCCAACATTACTACTTATCCTGCTACACCTGATCTGGCAATTCAAAGCTCTCTTCGGGAATAGGAAGGAACACTCTTGGTATAAGAGGGTCCCGCTGCTTGACTCGCTTCTTGACTATGCGGGTCCTGATGGGTTTCATTCTCTACCTTAACTGTAAAACAATAGGAGTGACAATAAAAGAAATGAGCCAAAATTGCACAACAAGCCTGCAACTATATATATATATAAAGAGAGAGAAATAAATGAACCGATAAGCTGCGGGTTTGAATAACCATCTGTATCTGTATATGATAATAATTTGCCAATGATGGCGAGTGCCAAATGAACAAGACTGGAAACAAGAACCAACATATGCACTATAATCTGCTGATCAGTCAGAATATAGTGCGGATACATACCCAACTGCATAGACCCAACCAACATAAGGAGTACTCAGGCAACTATGGCCTATTAATTAATGGTCTGGGAAAAACCCAGCCTTTATAGTAACCATCCAGTCCAAGGCTGAGCATCCGGAACAATCGGTATGCTATTGATATATCCCAACACCAGGATATACCAGAATATATATAGGGTAAAGGAATTGAAATATGAACAGGAAATTCAATAAATTGGGTAAATCAAGAATTGAAATGAAATGGAACAAGTGATATAAATGGGTAACAGTGTATATGAACAATAATTATCAAAGAGAATTGATACGATAGAAAGGAAATATAAATCACTATTCTGAATTTAGAATAGGGGAAAAAAAACTTGCCTTGCGCGTACTTAACCTGGTTTAACTTACTGCCTTCTGACCCTAGCTTGCTCTGCCTTGCTAACACTGAACAAATCATAGAAAGATAGGTGTTTAGATAATTTACTACATACGTGTATCTTGAATTGATATCACGCAACCTTATCAGTCTACCCATGCGTCTCTATCTGACTCGCATATATATATATACATATATTTACACAACACATTTATACACATAATCACATATAACACGTAACACGTAAAGCACACAATTAATTTCTAGATTTACAATTATTTTTAGAATCAATTCTAGGCTTATACCTGCATTACTAGTCGTATCTGATTTTATTATAATTTTTCGGGATTTATTCGGCTCAATTATATCCCTACTAGGACCTTCGAACTATCAATTATCACCAACCACTCTTTTTCAGAAGAAATTATAACTTACAACTATTTTTATTGGATTCGTCTCATTTTTCTGAGTCTAGAGGTCTTTGTTTTACTCAAATCGGACTAACGGTTGAATTGTTATGAATTAAACACTGATAATTCAATTTATTATTCAATATAGATAATTATTATAACCTCTTAAATAATTTTTAAATAATTATTTAAGAAAAATCAAAGTCAAAAATAATTTTTTTATAATTTTTGGAGTTAAAATGAAGAAGTTACGGTTTATTGAAAATTATGTGATTAATTATCGAAATAATTAATCACCTTTTTAAATATTGAATAAATAAATAACTAATAAATAATTAATAATTGTCTATTGAATAATCTAAAATAATAAATCTCTAATTATCAGGATTAATCACAATTTATTATAATATTTATAACTTATCGATATTTATTCGGTTAGATCGATTATTTACAAATAATCAATCAACTTAATTAACTGATACGCTATTCATCGAATAGCTACGAATTATTCGAATTATAGATCACTTAACAATTAATCACTCGTATATTCACGAGCCACTCGCAACTCTCGCATAATTATCGATCTATTAGATTATTGTTGAAACTCGTACGATTCGTTAATTAATTAATTACTGATATCTAATTATACGATACGAATAATTATTACAATATTATTCAAATAACTAACGCTCGAATAATAATTCAATTATCGAATCATTACTCGTAATAATAACTAATTATCGAATCATTATTCGCACTATTAACTAATTATTAGATTATTAATCACATTACTTAATTATTTTTAATTTTTATTTACTAATTAATTACCTAATTATTAATTAATTACCCAATTATTAATTAATTAGATAATTAATAAATAATTAGATAAATAATTACATATTTAATTAAATAAATAAATTCGAATTTATAATTAAATAAAATAATTCAGAAATTATAAATACTATTATTTTTTTTTTAGAATATAAAACTAATTTTTAATTAATTATTAGAATTATTAAAACTGATTTTTAATTACTAAAATATAAATAAATTATTAATTTAATCAGAAACACAAAAACAGGAACAGGGGTTGGACTTTTAGGATCAAACCCGGGTCGAAACCGGGTTGCAACCGGGTCGTCCCCAACCCAAACGGGTCGGGAAGAACACCGGCCAAGAACCCAGAATCCGACGCCGGCGGAAAAATTCCGGCGAGACGAAAACACTTGATTCCAGTTCGCATCTTCTGTGTTTTCGAAACCCAGCAACAAAACGATGCTCTCCCTTCCTTTCTCCTTCGTCCTCGTCGACCACAACGGCCGGAAACGCGATGAACACGGCGGCGGCGGCGAAACTCCGGCGAGCTCGAAACGGACACCAAATCGAGTGAAACCGGTGCCAAACGACTCCATAATCGACGATCTAAACGATCGTAGCAACGAAATCATCAAACAATCAATCAAAAACAAAACCCGAATTCACGAAATAAACCCGAAAATACAAAATTAAATTTAACTCAACAATCAACAAAAATAATCACATAAACAGAAACTACGAATCACCAGCTTCAATTTGACTACTTACACGCTCGATTTGGTTGTCAGAATCACCTTCAAATTCGTGATTGATTCTCCTGCTGTTCTTCACCAAACCCTAACCCCAATCCCCTTTCTTTTTCTTTCATTATTTTCTGATTTTTTTAATTGTAATTAACTGAAAAATTAATAATAATTCAGGTATTTATATTTATGAAAATAATACTCCTAAGTAAAATTAAGGGTCTAATTATACTCCTATTAAAAATATTTGGCCCCAATTTTTATAATTTTTGGGTATTAATATTGAATTTTTAAATATCCAATAAATACAAAATAAATGCTAAAAATTCCCAAAAATTGTGAAAAATACAAAAATACAAAGAAAAATGATATATAATAATTTCATGATCATATAAAAATAAAAATGTGATTTTTGTGGGGTTTTTGGTACCCGAAGGGGTCCGGAAAAGTCGTTTTTCGCGAAAAAGGTCAATTTGTAAAACGTCTAGGGGTTCAGAATAGCGATACGGTATAGGGCATTTTTGGCAAAATAGGGCCAATGATTTTGTTTGAAATACGGCTTTTAAAACATAGTTTTGAGCTGTACAGGTTTTGATATAATATATATAACTGACGATAGAACGCTCAATAAATATCCAAAACACGTTTGGATCAAAACAAATAACACGTAACACATAGCAGTTAGGGTTTAATGACTTAACACATTTAATCACATAATAATACACATAATTTATCATTAGTATAATATAATTCATACGTAATTCCTCGGTCGTTACATCATACCCGGGATCTTATTACTTAGGTTCCCTTAACCTTTCTCAATATATTATATTCCTTTTATGATCCTCTCCTATAATCCTTTAATTTAAATCCTTTTTATCCTGTTACCTTTTTCTCAAATCTTTCCGTATCTAGTGTATTTCCGGGAAAAATCAAAGTGTTCGAATTTGGATTCTGACGATCTTTACATACACTTATATCCCATATAAAGTACTAATAAAATCTCAGAATATCCATATCAGAACCCCTACATAGTGTGGCATGAAAAGTTTTCTCATTCAGCAAAAACACTATTCATAAGGGTTTCAAAAATTTCCCAAAAATTGGGGTTATTACAGTCTCCCCTCCTTAAAAGGATTCCGTCCCGGAATCAGATAGAAATGAATAGGGATACCTTCTTAATATTGCACTTTCTAACTCTCAAGTTAATTTTCCCACATTGTGGTCCTGCCACCAAACTCTGCCTAGTTTGATAATCCTTCCCCTAAGCACTTGTTCCTTTTTCACTCTATAACCCTTCCTGGTTGCTCCATATCGGTTACGTCGGGTTGCATATCTATGCGCTCATATGCCTCTATTTATCTGGCATCTGAATTACACTTCCTTAACATTGATACGTGAAACACGTTACGACCTGCTACATGTTCGGGGTTAGGGCTAGCTCATATGCTAACTTCCCAAACGTCTTAATATATCCAAGGGTCCAACCAATTGTAGACTTAGCTTTCCTTTCTTTCCGAACCTCATCAATCGTTTCCAAGGGATACCTATAACATTACTAGGTCCCCTATTTCATACTCTTTATCCTTTCGTGTCAAATCAACATACTTATCATGTCCATCTTGGGCTACTACCAGCCGTCCTCTGATTAGATCTATCATATCCTTGGTCCTTTGGACTACTGCGGGTCCGAGCATCTTGCGCTCTACAACTTCATCCTAACATAAGGGAGATCGACATTGTCTTCCCTCAAGGATCTCATAAGGCGACATCTCGATAATGACATATGATCTATTGTCGTAAGATAACTCAATCCGAATTAAGTGATCATTCCAAATTCTTTCAAGTCTATTACACAGACTCTCATCATAGCTTCTAATCATTATAGCTTCTGCTTCTCACTACCCATCATTTTTCCCAGTTCGTAGTCGCTACTATCTTCCGTTCCTAATATTATACTGGTTATACTTTTGCTCGTTAGCATTCTATAACCTTTTAATAACCACGTCAACCTTAGTATCACGAATGTGTTCCCATTCCGCATACCACCACCACTTTATTACTCCTTTTTCAATTGTTTCTATTTTCCAAAATTTGATCGATCAAATAGAAGTAAAGGAATTTGTTGAGAGATCACTAAGATCATGAACACTTGTTATATCGCATAGTTAGTACAGAAGGTGGCCAGCCTTTAGTACTTGACAAGCAATTAAACAATAGCTGGTATCCTACTAGGCTTCTATCACACAGATAGATAGCCATTCGGCAATACCTCCCCTTTCTGGAAGGGTTGTTCTTCTCAGCTTACATAAAATGAAAAGAAGAGAAAAGAACGAATTGAAGAGAATTGTATATATTTGAAAAAATATACTGCCACAAAATATCTGGCTTGGAACCTACCTCTGAACTATAGAGGTTTGTCATAGGAGAACAAAACATATATGTATTTATATCAACATCAAGTATTATAGCATCGCATTTCACATGCCTAAATATTTTCGCCATTCCGTCCATCATTCCATGGACCCATGCTCTTTCTCGAGCTTATACACAATCACCTTTGAAACTCCCTCGACATCGAAAATCGAATTTGGGATCTCATTCTATATATCACCGTTACTAGGATTCTATGCTCGCACCGCAACCTTCCTCGTATAATAATACGACTCTCTATTGATAAGAAAGAATAATTATTCACTAGGTAGATACTCTACTTAATTAGTCTATCAATGATAACTTATACACTACCACGACCCGATTAGGGGTACTCAATCTCAACACCCATTCCAATACAACTCTCACGGTTGTAATCAGCTCAATACTCGCAGAATCATTGCTGCCTTACTATGGTCCACCACTGACCTACTGTAGTCATTCATTTTCCTTGAAGTCTTAATAGCTAACCATACGGAGTCCATACATATCGTATCGAATTCTTCTAAGGAGGTAACATAATCACCAATCACAATTCATGAAGAACACTCCAAACTCTGACGTACTTTCATGACATGAAGCAGATAAAAGTGCAGAAGAGTTTCAATCAAAGCAACGATAGCAGGTTAATACCATTCTTAATCATACGCCCTAAATAGAAGAATTAACTCAAGGGTTCATCTAGTCCTTTTTTTTTTTGAAACATGGTCCTGGATTATTCTCAAGATAGGACCTTCTAAGATAGATAGCCCGTTCATGGCGATTACACGAATTAAACCTTTACCAACTACTATTACGGTCGGGTATTGCACAGTCATCAGAAGGAATTTCAATCTTCCAAACCATAATACAACCTTCACAGCTTTAACCATCATCACTGTATTCCTCTCGCACGAGCGCCTATAATTATCCTCTTACCTTTAAAGTGTCGGCCACCTCTTTGGCCTTTCCTGATAGTACAATTTCCTTACAGTCAATGTCATTTTAACCACCTCCAAATAATTTTCTACCTCATTTCAATCACAGCTTATGTGAAGATGTTTTCCTTAAAATCTGATGAGTAAAAAAAAAAAAAAAAAATCACCATTATTCCATAAGTTATTGCCTCAGTCTTTAGAGGTTAATCACTGTCATGACTGACGCTCAATCATAATTAGAACATCTTTTATCTTAAGTCCTAATTGCCCTGAACAATTTCGACCATTACTGGTTCGATCCATACTTTCTCGTGGTTTAGCACGTGCCTCACTTGGCAACATTATAATTACGTCATATTTCCTTTATCAACATTTCTATTCTTGAGAATTTTGAATATTACCTTTCTCCTTGTAAAACCTCTAAGGTTATCCTTCAATCATTCCTCCTGTATTCCCTAGATACAGGGCATATCACAATACCATTTACTAATACTAGAACCATTGTCTATATTCTTTTGAAAAATTTATCCACTGATTTTTAAAGGTTGTTGTTACCTTAACCCTTTCCCAATCATACTGTCAAAACTCATACTGTCCCTATTAAGGGTGACATGCCAACCTTTATGCAGTCCCCTAGGATTCATTTTAAGTTACCAATGTTCTATCCTTAATTCCACCTTTAAAAGGTACCTGCATCCTTCCATGGATAAATCAAGTCATATATCCTTGATAGATTATCTTATTCATCATTCCCACCTCGATAGTCTATACCTAACTTCATAATAGCATCCTTATTCAAATTGAGGTCAATCCATATGGCCTCCAAAAGATAACAATGGTCATCCGCTTTTCTTTCCTGATTTGGTAATGATAACATGGATGTTCTGGAAGATATTGGTCATGTTCAACGTGAACTTCTTCTTAATAATTCCTTATTTACTTTTGTTGTTTATCTCAACAGTCACCTCAATGTTGGGATACCTCCCATACCTGGCGTCTCCCTTTTTGGGTAACAAGCCACCGGTCTTACACTTCACATTCTTGAAGGTCACTTCCTTCATCCAAATTTTCCTAATTTCTTACTTCCTTGTCTCCTCAGTCTATCCGCGTCTCATTATTTATCCTTCGAACTATCTCAAGGTTTCCTCGAATCCTCCCAACTTAAAGGGGGTACAATATATGTATCTCTTATCCCTTCAACCATCAATTTTAACTCATGGTGGATCATCATCATCCTGACGATTACATACTTTTCTATTTCTATTGCTATGAGTCTTTAGGGTTTCCTCATACCCAACTGCCTTATCATTCCTCAAACTCTATTGCCTTTATATTCCTTTCCACTTCAATTTCTTTTTTTTTATTTTCCTTTCTCTTATCATTATTTCACAAACCAATCACAATATAAGCATTGATTTCAAACATCCCGTCATTCTGGATTCGTGTCCTCAGAACGAATCTTGACAACTTTTACAACTTAGATTCATAATTTATCATACTTGTCTGCCTTTGTTCTGGCTCTAAAGCTTTTACACTATCTCCTTATCTTTGGGAATTACTTTCCCGAAAACAATTGACTGGACTTAAATCAGTTTATTATAATCTCTTGCTCCGTGCCTTCCTTGGTCTTTCACCAGCGGGTGGTCTATTTCTTAGGAGGGTAAGTGACAAAACAGTCTTTTGTGGTTCGTCAATCATTCAGAATCTCAAATGATTCCTCTATTTCCTTTAGCCAGGCTCTTGCCTCGACTAGGTCAACCTGTTCCTTGGAACTCTGAGAGCTTAGAGACTTACAGGTCCTGAAAGAATTTCCTATCGCATTGTTTCCTCAAGGTGGTGGTTGGGGGTAATAGTCTAAGTTCTGTCTAGACAGGTCCATGAATTGCCGTATAGGAGTACCATCTCGGGTCTCCTTTCCTTACTCGACTTTCTGTTTCCTTAGTATGAAATGTTTCATCCTACTCCCCATAATTGGGGTCATCTTTTAATTTAAAATCCTCATTTTCCACTCCATTATGTCATGGGTTCCTTCTATCTTGATGGCGACCTCCCTGACTATCACGTTCAGGGTTTGCTCTAGATCTTATTCCTCAAACTATGGCTCTCATCTAAGTTCTCATCCTTACGCTCTTAAACTTTCGGAACCCAAATTCTATAGGAATATCTCATTATTCCCTTATCATCTTTCTCGGTATTAATCTCATATTTATTTGTTGGCTTTCTGCCTTCATTCATCACCTTTTTCTGGCATAATATGCTCTTTTCCAATAATTCGGTCTCTATTGCAATCTCAAACAGCTTTTCGGTACCGGCTCCGGTTACCTTCACTTCTATTTCCATTTTCTCAAAAACTCTTATAAACTCTCTCAAAGACATTATCATCTAGAGTCTCTCCTTTTTACTAAGGGCATCAGCCACCACATTGGCTTTCCCCGAATGATAAAGAATCTCATAATTGTAATCCTTGATTAGCTCTAACCACCTCATTTGGCGCATGTTGAGCTCTTTCTGCGTGAAAATGTACTAGAGCACTTATGGCTTAGGTAAATCTCGCACTTCTCTCCATACAAGTAGTGCCTCCAATCTTTAGGGCAAAACTATTGCCACGAGCCTAAGCTCATGGGTGGGGATATCGAATTTTAAATTCCCTTAATTGTCTTGACGCAGACGCGATTATCTTGCTATGCTATATAAGAAGCACCCTAATTCCTTATGCGAAGCGTCACTTACAAATCACAAAATCTCCTTTTTCCATCCGGCAACGCCAGCATAGGGGCCATCACCAACCTCTGCTTCAGTTCTTGAAAGTTGTTCTCGCATTTCTCTGTCCATTCGAACTTCTCAGTCTTACGAGTAAGCCGCGTTAAAGGGGCTACTATCTTTACAACTTGAACGAACCTCCGGTAGTGACCGGCCAATCCTACCTCTGGTAGTCGACCTAACCATGGTCATCAATTCATCAGTGGTCCTTTATCCAATCTTGTCAGGATCCTCCATGGGATCCTCCTCAACAACTATCCCTTCTAGGACAACATCCTCAACCGCTACATCCTCAATATCAACATCATCCGGTCCTGCATTAGGACACTCTATCGGATCCACAATCCGATCTCCAATTAGTAATAAAACATCATCGCGCTGTTGCTCCTCAACCTCAGGGTTCGGAGTCCCGCTACCATATACGATAACGAACTACGCTCCTATTACGAAATTTATAAGGGTTCCCATAAGGGTTTTAACTGTCAGTACTACGTTAGGTAGCCCGACTATGAACTTGGCAAGAGTTCTTATTATCTTAGTGAATCTTATTATCTTAACGTCCCATCATCTCTGAGGTTTATAACGCTTAGCTCTGATACCATTTCTGTAACACCCCCAGATCCGGGGTCGGGGATCCGGGTCGTCACGGTCTTTCTTTCCACAATATCACTTCACTTAATTAATAAATAACCTTATGCTGTGACCCCACACTAACACACACCATAACCTGTTATAGTCTCAGAGATGAAATTTAAATAAGTACAAGTCTTTGAATCCACAATTTAAAAGTTATTACAACCCAAAATGATTACTTGATAAATTTACAGTTAATTGCCATTATCTGCCACAAGTTATAATTATCCATAATTGATTCTCAAAAGTAGAATGCCTGATCTACCAATAGATCTACCTCTGCAGCTATAGCAGCCACAACATCATCGGGAAGACGCGGGATGCTTCCCACGCGCTTGCGCTGGGTCTGCTGGAGTCTGGCCATCTTTCCTAACTGTTGTTGTGTGATGAAGAAATAAAGCAAGAGTGAGCCTTACAGCTCGCAAGATAATATATATAGTGATAACAATAATATAAGTATCTAAATGGATACTTACTAGAATCTTTATCGTGAGTAAGGTAATTACTTACTGGATATAAGTTTTAAAACAAGGGATGAAGTTACCAAATACTTCACTATACTTATATCATTGATAAAGCTACTTGAACTACCACTGTTCAAAGTATAATAAGATTCACGAGGTCATCCCATAGATGAGACCACAAATAAAACTTGAAAATATTTGATCTTTGAAATATTTTGAAAAGAGATGAAGTTACGAGATACTTCATTCAATGGATACACCAGTAAAAATGTTTGACCCTGTCAATGCTTCGACAACCACCCATTAGTAGTCTTTCAATCGAAATGCTACGGGTAGTGTTGCAGAATTATCCAAATGGATGATGAACTCATTACGGGAGTTTACCGCGCCAGGAAGACCACTTACGATGATCAGTCGTAGTAGTACAACCCCACCATTTTCTACATGTAGAGGAGAACCTGTCGGATTTACTTGTCAACCGAACACTGAACTCCTAGGGAATGGACCGCCTTAGCGGAACTTCCAGGCCATTTGGGCCAATATAATAAGGCTGGGCCGGCGCTACTCGACCACTTACGCCACTCCTAGTTCAGATGAAATCCATGACTCTGAAACGTAAAGCTCGTTTCCCCCTTTCCCCAAGTAGAAACTTGTTGATACGGCTCCACCAAGAAGTCGTATCTAGTTGGAAAGGAAAACTCACCGATATTTCCCAGGCGATGCCTGTTAATGGATTAACTTGTTCCAAGAATTTTACTTCCCGAATATTGGGTACGTAATCAAAAACTCTTTTACCAAGACAGCAACCTTGTTGCGAATATAAAACACACCACCGAGCCGGATCCCCCAGGTTTTGAGCGAGTATTTAAATCCCCTTTTTAAAAGGAAGATCTTAAATATAAAAATAGTTTTGGGATCCGCTCTAACTTTTGAAAATCATTTTAAAGACTCGAAAACACTTTAAAGAGTGTTTGGAGTAAAACTGATTTAATGAAGTAAATCAGTCCCCAGCATATTTAGAAAATGTCTGCATATTATTATTCAAATAATACTCCCACAAAGAATTATCTTTATAAAAATAATTGAAGTAGAAGTATTAAAACTTATACTTGAAACGAGTATTAAATAATCAAAGATATACTTATATGAAAGTACTATCTTTATTTGAATAATCGAAAATAAGTTTGATTATTTACACCTTATTCTTTAATAAAATAAAGAATATATCTCAGCAAATAATCGGAGTCATAGATCCTCAAATGAATATTCAAAAATATTCAATAAATAATATAAACTGAGTCATAAGCCCTCGAATGAATATTCAAATAATATTTAAATAAATAAATAAAAGGAGTCATACGCCTTCGAATTATATTCGAAATAATATTCAATAATAAAATAAAGTTAAAGTTATCGAATAAACCTTATTCGATTAATAGTTTGGAAAACTATAACCATATATATATAAATATATATATATATATCCATATCCATATATATTGAATCTACTCGGGATCCTCGACTCCCGGTTTTAGAAAATATTTTCACCTTTGAGTCCCTATACTAAGGGTATATGCAAGATACCGCTATCCTCTAGCATAAGTATTATCAACTGAACCAACAGATATATATTTCAAGAATATGAAACAGGCATGCATATATACCATATCACATGCTACAATATATCGCATCATTTGCTAATTATCCAACATGCATCTATCGCAAGATAATGCAAATACATATATTCATCACAACAACAGTATAACGGATAGAATACTTGCCTGAGCGACTGGGGTTACGAATGGCTCGGGACGAGTCTGGTAACCTATAAACAACAAGTAAGTTGGAATTAAACCAAAGTCACTTGTAAATCTATACTTTAACTAACTTAGACTCTAACGCTTGTTTTGCGCTCACTGATTCGCTTAAGCCACTCGGGTACCCTCGGCTCCACCATTTTTAATAATTTAACCTTTACGAGTTTTAAAGCGATTCCTTCGCGAGTGTCTTACCAACTGCCTAACACACTTACCATAAATGTTTCATACATTAATTAACCCTTTTTGGTCTTTAATCTATGTTTCAAAGTAAGGCGAGGGGAAAAGTTTCGTTCGCGAAACGCCGTTACTTGAAACGGTCGTTTCTCCTAAACCGTGCATCGGAATCGAATGAACTACATATCAAAACGAAGCTCGTAACATGAGCTATCTAAACATGGCAGTGGTCATAATCTAGCAGGGGGTTCTTGGGTCCTAATGTTATGCACAAAAACAGTCCAAAGAAAATCGGACGTTACGACGGCTATGTTTACGCGATTTCCCAATTTTAAACCAATTCAAAACAACCACAATTCAACCACATATAATTCATACAACCAACATCCATCCATACCATACTACAACAGCCCCAACAATTCAATATTTCCAATTCATACTTATTTCTCAATTATGAACTAAGAGTTTACTTAAGTTCATTAACTAATAACCAAGATTTCCAACTCCAAAAATATCACAAAATCAACCAATCTCTAAACACACAATAATCATGCCTCTCACCAACTAAACTACTCATAACAAGCTCTAAACATGATTACACACCCATTACACTAACCCATCATCTAAACATTAGGAAATCTAAACAACAAAACTTAAAACTAAGACCATGAAGAGTTATACCTTCCTTGAAGCTTTTAATCCATGAAAGGTCCTTGGAATGCCCATGGAAGCCTTAATCTAACCTCCTACAAGCTTGTTCTTTCAAAGAAATCAAGAACACAAAAATTAATTTCAAGAAAGTACTATTCACCATCTTCTTGAATGATTTATAGGAAATGCTAGGAAAGGATTTTGAAGCTAAGATTTCTAGGAAGTATGTAACTTAACTAGGAGAAGCTAGGATAATTACCTTGTAAAATGGCAAGTGGAGGAGCTTGGACTTCCCAATTCTTAAGAAAGAAGCCGAGAGCTTCATGAAGAAATGGAAGGTTTGGTGTTTTGTGATTTGTTTTGCTTGGTTGGTTGCTTTTTGTCTTGTTTTTTGGTTAATTCCCTTTGTAACCTTGACTTTGTGTGGTTAATATTCCACCACATTTCCTTCCCTCTTATGTCATGCTTGCATCATCCTCATGATGTCATCCTCCCCTCCTTGTCCTCTTCTCATTGGTTGGGTGACATCATCCTCTCTAATCCCTTTGATTAACTTCCTAATTGTTTGCCTAATGACCGCTGATCTGTTATACGGTTCGCTTAACTTTCGTTTTCGTTTATCGTTTGAGGGATCATACCCGGGATCTTATTACTTAGGTTCCCTTAACCTTTCTCAATATATTATATTCCTTTTATGATCCTCTCCTATAATCCTTTAATTTAAATCCTTTTTATCCTGTTACCTTTTTCTCAAATCTTTCCGTATCTAGTGTATTTCCGGGAAAAATCAAAGTGTTCGGATTTGGATTCTGACGATCTTTACATACACTTATATCCCATATAAAGTACTAATAAAATCTCAGAATATCCATATCAGAACCCCTACATAGTGTGGCATGAAAAGTTTTCTCATTCAGCAAAAACACTATTCATAAGGGTTTCAAAAATTTCCCAAAAATTGGGGTTATTACATATGAGCAACCTCTGAGACTTTGTATTGAAACCGAATCGATAAGATCCATATGTAGTAGCTCAAGAGGTCTCGAGGTAGATACCATAAACTTTGCTTTGTGAGATGCTCGAATTTGTTTACCAACTTCGCAAGCTTCACGAGTATGATCTTTATGATAGTTTAGTTTTGGTATACCTCGGACATGGTCTTTAGTTGATATATTCATTACCAACTTCATGTTGGCATGTCCTAATCTTCGATGCCATAGCCATGGATTATCATTTATAGTGGTTAGGCACACGTTCACTTGCTTGCTCATGTCACATGTATAAACATTTTTATTTTTGGGGCAAGTGAGAACCAACTTTCCAAATTTATCTAATATAAAATAATGAGTAGTGTGGAAAATTACTTTGTAATCATTGTCGCATAATTGACTAATGGAGAGAAGAATGTACTTTAACCCGATGACCAATTGAACGTCGGAAATTTTAACTTTCCCATTTCTGATATCTCCGATGCCGACAATGTTTCCTTCACTACTATCACCAAATGTTACGCTCCCCGCGGTAACCTTTTTAATGTTGTTCAAGAGTGACTTATTACCGGTCATATGTCTTAAACATCCACTATCAAGGTACCATATGTCTTGTTTCACGGAAAGACAAAGCATAGATTGACTACTTCTTCACTAGCTTCCGGAGCTTCTTTATCTTCACTTAGATCCCAACCATTTTCAGACACGAGACTTCATCCCTTTGATAGTTTAGGACATTCTCTTTTATAATGACCGGGTTGTTTACACTCGAAACACACATCTTGTGTTTCTTCCGAAGATGAATCTTTAGGTTTTGGAGGAGTGTAAATAGGATGGTTTGTAGATACATTGGCATTACTATAGGTATTTAGATTTTGTTTGCCTTTGCCTTTATTGTAGCTTGTTGACGGATAATTACTCTTATAGTTGGAAAAATAATTTTGGGAGTAATTTGGCCTTCCGTTAGAGTTAAAAACTCTTTGTTGATTATTTGATTTTAGGAAGCCTTTTCCGTATCTTTGAGCTTTGCTTTGAAGCACACGATGAAGTTGTCTTATGAGTAGAGCAATTTCACTCTCATCGAGATTTTGGAGTTCCTCGTTTAACTCCTCATCGTTTTCATCTTCATCAATTAATATGGCCTTTAGAGCCATATTTTTCTTTTTTATCCTGCACTTTTGGAGCAACCTTTTCCAAAATATTATTTTCTTCGGAAGCACGAAGATTTCCGAATAGGTTATCAATCTTATACTCATTTAAGTTGTGCATCTCTTTTATAGTAGTGACTTTAACCTTCCAACTAGGAGGTAGAGATTTGAGCACTCTTCTATTCTTTTCATTTTGAGTATAATTCTTTCCAAGTTGAGATAACTCATTGATAATACGAGTAAATCTTGTTTCCATATCGATGATATTTTCTCCTTCTTGGAGTTTAAAGTTCTCGTATTATTGGATCAATGTATCCATCCGAGAATCTTTTATATCAGTGGTTCTTTCATACGTTACCACTAATTTGTTCCACATTTCTTGTGCCGATTTACAATTATTTACTCTTTTATATTCTTTTTCTATAAGTACACTTGTGAGAACCATTTCCGCCTTTGCGGCTATATTCATTGTAGCTTCTTCCTCTAAGTTGTATTCACTAACCTTCTTGTTGATGATGATGTCATCAATAGTTTTGGTAGGAATGCGAACATCGTCTTCGATAGCCATCCAAACTTTGACTCCTTGAGATCTAGCATAAATGCAAAACCTCGTTTTCCATGTTGCAAAGTTGGTGCCATCAAATAGAGGAGGTCGTGAGCTAGATAGACCTTCACCACATCCAACGGAATTAATATACGCCATTCCGGATCACTTTTTGTTGTGCCTGTAAATCTGCAAATCACTTAACAAACACGTTAAAAAGCACTGCTCTGATACCAATTGTAAAGTCCCGTAAGAGGGCTATTTTAAGCTAGAAGGGGGTTGAATAGCTTAATTACCAATTTAAAAATTGTTATGGAGTTTTAAAATAATTTATCCCTTTTTAAAAACTTTACCGAGTGATTATGCAGTTTATATGTGCGGAAAATAAAGTGCAAGGAAAGAAAATACCACACGGCAATTTTATCCTGGTTCACGATGGCGCAACCTCTAATTGATTCGCTCACCCCTACTCTAGTCCCCGAGCTCCTCTCCTGGACTTGGGATTTTCCCTTATAATAAACTCGCTCTTTTAGTAGGCGGAGAAGCCTTTATACCCTTACAAGTATTTGTCTTGGTGCGTAACACAAGGGTCACCACCTCAAAATAAATGTAATACCTACACAACTTATCTTATACAATAACTCCCTGCTATTTCTTCAAAGTTGTTGTAGAACCTTTGTGTGGACTTGGCTTCCTTAGCTTTTTTCGGTCTTGGATCTTAGTGATCCGGTCTTGGATCTTTCCTCTTCTTCACGGTGCAAAGACTACTAACTCCCTGTTAGTACATCTAGGACTTTGGTCTTAGAACGAGAATCACCTCACGTCACTTCACCTCACTATAAAACTAATAAGACAATCCATGAAACAATCCAAGTACAGAAAAAATGGTTTGAACTTGTATGTTACTGTACTAGCCCATAAATAGTATAATATTCATATATATAGTACATTTCTATGGAGTCCACCTTTTAATTGGAGTCCTCGGAGTCCATCCATGTTCTGCAAATAAAATATCTTCTAAAACGTGTTATCTTGCAAAACATGTTTCATAAATATCATTACTTCAATAAAATAATACAAATCTCATATATTTACAAGTACAATATGTATGTTCTGCAACATGACCATTTATGTTCTGTAAAATAAGCATATTTTGTAGAATAATATATATTGCAACGTTCTACTTGTAAAATCTATGCAATCTGCAAGATTTTCAATATCATTCGAAAAATAATACGTTTTACAACAATTTAAGCTTTATTTTACTTGCAGAACATATATGGACTCCAAGGACTCCAATGAAATAGGGGACTACATAGAACCTAACCCTATATAAATAAGAATATTAAAACTAAATAAGAATACTTGACTTAAGATAATAAATGATAATCCAAGTATTTTTATAATTACTCCTTAATAGATTAAATGAAGTTGTGGAGTAATATGAGAAGTCTTTTATATAAAGCACTTATAGCTTATGACTCCTTTAGTATTCTTATTGTTTCGATTACGTATTTATAGATCGAAGAATACTCTAGTTACAATCTTGGAATTCTAACTTATCATTTATGCTCGTAGGCTTAAGGATTTTAGTATACTTATGTTTTGACAATTATGTAGTCAAAGTATACTTTTAACTTCAAGCACTTGTATAAGATTTATGAGTCTTAGCCAAGATCCAAATAAGAGAAGTGCAAGTAATTGGCGTAAGATCGTGCTTTAAAGTTTAGACGAATAATTACGAGTAGTTTATATATATCGAATAAGAACCCCGCGGAACACTGAAATATTTTAGAAGGGGCTTATACGATATGTCTCGTAATTGTTTATATACACGATATGTGTTAGCCAAGATCCAATTAAAGAAAGTGAAATTAATTGGTTAACTCGTGGATTTGATTCGTCTTTAAATAACGGATGATTATGAAGTATTTATAGATCGAGTTATAATCCCCCAGAACACTAAAGATGTTAGAAGGGATTAAACTATGCTTCGTAATAGTTTATATGCACGATATTTGTTAGCCAAGATCCAATTAAATAATGTGAAAGTAATTGGCTAACTCGTGAACTTTAATCCATTTTGATATTTGACAAATTACGAAGTGTTTATAGATCGAGTTATAATCCCCCATAACACTAAAGATGTTAGAATGGATTAAACTATGCTTCATAATTATTTTATGTGCACAAATATTTATTAGCCAAGATCCAATTAAAGAGCGTGAAAATAATTGGCTAACTCATGAACTTGTGTCAAATAAAATCTCACCCTTGGAGATTAAGTACTTGTCTTTATAGATCTTCTTGTTGAAATGATTTTTACGAAGATCAAGTACTTATTCGAATTTCGGGTTCGAATCTTAGTTCTTTTTTCGCTTGAGAACTTTCTTTATAAGAGATATTGTATTAGAGCTTAGGATGAAGTAGAGAAGTTAAGTACAAAGCTCAAATAAAAAGAACTTAGATAAGAAGCTAAAAGTTACCACTTTTGAAGAACGGTCGAAAAAGTTCGTCGGAAAAATTCGTCGGAGGTTCGGCCGGATTTTGGCACTTTGGTCGAACTTGGGTAACCCGTCGGGAGGCTGGGAAGTGGTAGTGGATGAGCTCACTTGGTGGGATAAAACTTGGTTGGGTGAAGCTAAGCTTGGGTTTCAAAAACCTTGTATATATGTAAGTATATAGAAAAGAGAAAAGGTTTTTGAGAAGAAGTGTGTGTATAGAATTTGAAAGAGATGAAGAGAAGCACTTCTTGAAAAAATCCCAGCAACTTTGTGGCTCTTTATCTTGGAGAAAATGGGTTGGGGTGAGGGTGAAAGAGATGTTTCCTAAGTCCAATCATGTATGATGATTTAGGAATAACTTTTATGTAATCTGTTTTGATTTCAATTATATTAATAAAAGACTTATTCTGTTTTTATTGCGGGCTTTATCTATTTAAGTGTTTAAATAAGATATACCATAGTTTAGAGTAAAGCTTTTTATGGATTATGATGAGATCATAATAATGGGACCTAAAAGATGATAACTCTGAACTTAAATAGTTCCTGGTCGTAGGATTACTAACTGGTAATTAGTAATCCGCAAAGATCGGTACATACTATGTTTGCTTCATTATGAAGGATGTCTGTTCTCATAGACATTTGTGTGGTGACACTATAGCTAGTATGTAGGTGCTTATTATAGAATAAGTTCACTGAACATGACTTGCACAGATGAACAACTGATGGAGTTCACTCACGTGTCAACAGATGTTCACATAGTGATAGTTGTACAAGTATCCTTAGACTTAAGGTCATCATAGTCATCTTGTGTACACCGAACTATACTTTGGTTTCATTCTTAGTCTCCAGGGACAATAATAAGGGCTCTACTGGGTGTAGGAATTTGTAAACGAAGATAGTGTATGATCAATAAAGGATCTACCCCTTCCAGTAAAGGAAGAGAATGTTCTATGCTGATCCACTTATGCTAGTTCAGGAATCTCTGGCCAGAATGAATGAAATTAGAAAGGAGTTTCTAATTCACATTAATTAGAACTAAGAATAGTGAATGGGAAAGAATATGATTAAATAAGATAAACTTGACACGAGTTCCATGCCTTGTATTTAATCGGGACATTGCAGGGTAGAAGGAATTGATTGTACGGTAAGTATTCACTGAATAGGTTCTTGGTATTCTAAGCAGTGAATTCGTATTATCCGGATAGTCGCGATATGCTGAGAAGTATCCCTCACGATGTAGAATAAATATGATTAATTTATTAATTAATCATATTTAATGAATTAGAGAATTTATATAAATAATGATAAAATAGTTTTATTATTATTTATTTCTACTACCGGCTTAATATTGAGCCTACAGGGTCACACCCTAAAAGCGAATGATTTAATGGTGGAGGAATTAATTAATAATGGCTGGTAATTATTTATTTGTGAAATAAATAATTAATTAGCAAATTTAATAATTGATTAAATGTGATTTAATTAATTATAAATTAATTAAGAAAAGTTCTTAATATTATTAATTAAGAATTTAACTTTTGGAAATTAAATCAAGTGAGAGAATTATTTTCTAAAGTGTTTTGAAAAAGGATTAATGATTAAAAGGTGTTTTAATTATTAGTTAATTGGTTAATGAGAATAATCAATTAAAGGGTTAATAATAATAATATTTTATGGAAAAAATTTCAGCTGAGATTTTTGCCTATAAATACACTATTATAAACCATATTTGCTAAAACAAAAAAAACCCTAATTTTCAAGAAGAAAAGAAAAGGAGGCAACCCTAATTCTCTCAACCTCTTCCTCCCTCAATTACTTCGATCTCTTGGTGGATACCGGTGGAGTGCTTCACACTTAAGGAGCAGCTGCTAGGGATCTCTGCTCATCATTCTTGGATCGCTTTTAAAGGTTAGTAATCAATCCCTCGATTTATTCACGAATTATATACGTTTATATGGGTTTTTTATGCGTTTTTAATTGTAATCCACGCTTCCGTGTATGCATAAATCCCAACAGAGGGTTTATTTATTGGAGAAGTTGTTAGTCCCAAACAATACAATAAGAATTACAGAAGGGGGGTTTAATGTAATTCTGGCTTCTTTTTGAGATTTTAAAAATGTTCTAACTTAATATATATGACAGTGTTTAATTTGAAGTAATGCGGAATGGAAGAATAATAGAAATCAAAACACTAAGTAATAAAACACAAAGTCTTAAAACTTTCTGGTGGATTTGAAAGTATCCACTAGTGATATATATATCAGATTGAGAACTCTGTGATGTTTTGTATAACACACAGCTGCTTTACAAGTGAACAAACAAACTACAGAGAAATTCTTAACAAGTACAGCTTTATCTATCTCTTTGAAAAATGTGCTTGCTTAGTTAGTTGTTCTACTTGCTACACTTGGTTTATATATCACCAAGTTACTTGACAGTAAGACAAGATAATAAAACAAAATAAATCTAGTCTAATATCATGCTTCTACATTACTCTGTCCAGCATCTTTGAATATCTTAACATTTTCATGTAAATGGTAATGCTTCTTTGTTATCAAAATCCTGCTTAACAGGCAGTCACATTCCTTTTGCAAACACCCGACGCATGTGACTGTGTTGTCACTATCAACAACTATTTTTAATATGATCATCCATCGGGATTATGTTGAACATCCATTGGGAATATGTTGATCATCCGTCGGGAGCCTTGTAGATCATCCGTCGGGAGTCTATCTGTCACTTGACTCTATTTCACTTATACAAAATTACAAGACATCTCATATTTACAATTAGCCAACCTATTCTGCATATCAATCTAGTAATCAACATGACTTCGAGAATCCTACAGAATCTACTAGACTAAAACATGTTGTTTGAAGAAATGTGCTACAGTACTTATTTGTTACATAAGCTACACTCTCGATGGATGTTAAATTGTCATCCGTCAGGACTATAAAGTTCATCGGTCGGGACTATATTAGAACATCCGTCGAGAGCTACAAAATTCACTAAGTTAAATCTACTAAGGTGTTTTGTTTAACTTATCATCAAGTTCACAACATATTTCTAACAATCTCCCCCAGTTTATGTCTACTGGAATTGTAGCCATAAATTAAGAGAAATTGATGATAACAAAACACCCTAAATGTACAGATTGAAATGTAGTAGATAAAACTGATAATTGCTACAAATTATTAACAAAGTAAAAGTGTACAATAGTTCTCACAATCTTATTAAGGTGCTCCTCTAGCCTGAGCAGATGATTCCTATTTCCTTGATTGTCTGGATTTCTTCACAAGCTTTCTGTTGTTTTCTTCTATTTAATTTTGGAGTTGTCTGTGGAATTCAAGTTCTCCAGCATCTGATAGATCCAACTTTTCTTGCATTTACAATAGAGTCTCATTGCTAGAGATACTCAGTTGGTCATCCAGTCTGAAGAATCTTCTAACACCCTTGTCATCCATGAATTCCATCAGCCAATAAGACCTCAAATGCACTCTATTTCCTGTGAAGGGAATTGATAGAGTCTTTGGGAGTGCATTCTTGGCTTTATTACTCCTTAGATATTTTATCTTCTTTAGGACCGATTTCCTTGCAGTTATATTGAATCCAAAGTTTTTCTTAAAGGATGAGAAGACCTTTATCAGTAGAGAGCAACTTTCTTGAAGAATCATGTGAAGAGGCCATGTGATTTCTCTCCCTCCCTTGTACTTCAACACTAGTCTTTCAAGAAGATGTCTATGAACATCAATTCCTTTTACCTCTTCTAATTCATCCAAGTAGAGATTTATATATGAAAATTCCTTGATGTCACAGATGTAAAGTAGATCTCCCTTGTTGACAGTTGGTTGAGTTTTGGCTAAGGCTTTGGTTCTGAGAGTCATAGGCTTGACCTTCTTGGTTACTCTTATCTTTATTTTCTTTGGCTTGTTGAAGATAGGTAAATTGAGTTCAGGAATTGGAAAACTTTCCCAGTCTATTGGCTCATCCTTGGGAATGATAGGCTCACCATGAAAATTCTTTGTTGGATCCACCTTGAATTCCTCATGTACCACTGAGGGCTTGGATGTTTGAGTTGAAGTTGTAGACTGTTTGGGAATATAGTCTTCCATTTCCTCATCACTGAAGTCCAATTTTCTTTTGGAATGAAGCTTGTATCTGAATTTTCTTTTCTGTTGAGGTTCATTGAGCATTTTATGATCTTGAGCTTCAGTAATCACATGTGGTTTCTCAAAAATCTCAGTTGTAGTTTTTACAGTTTGAAGTTTGGCGAAGATAGCAGCTTGCTTCTTCTTTTGTTTGAGCTTATTAGCATCTAGAACAGTCTGCCTCTTTTCTTGTTTAATTCTTTCCTTTTCTTCCTTCTTGGCTTCTACAAACTGAGGGTGTCCATCCACCACACAGATTTTCTTACCATTCCTATAGATCTTGGCAATTCTTCTTTGCAGTACTAAATCAGTTGGATCTTCGAAGAATGCAATTGACCTTGCCAACAACTTCTTTTCATCTGGCCTAGGTGTCTCAAACATAAGACCCATGGGATTTTTGTCTGAGAACTTTGGATAGTTCTTTATAGGCTTCAAAACCAGATTAGCCTTTGGAGACTTGATGCATGAAGGTTGGCTCTTTTCTAAGCTACCTAGACTCATTTCATTCACAAAAATTTGCTTGACTTGTGAGTAGTGATGAAAGATCTTGTCTGGTTTCTGTATCCGACCAAATTTCTTCTGAATTTCTTCATCTATTTTCTTCCACTTGTCATCCAATTCCTTCTCAACAGCTGCAACATCAAGCATCTTGGGATTTGTCTTTGAATCAAGCTTAGCAGCTGCTATTTGGATCAGATCAATGTTGTCCAATACTGGTGGCTTTGGTAATGTAATTTTTGGAACTATTACTTGGCTGATTTGAACATTTAACACATGCCCCCCCACTGGTTTGCCCTCCTTGACTAACTGGGATGATTGAATCTTTCTCCCTCTTTTTGTTATCATCAAGTAGAATGGAGGTAGAAGTTTGTGCAGCCACCAGCTTTTGAAGCAACTAAGTTTGTTGTGCTTGATGTAGATGAATAGTTGTGAGAGAGGCTTCTATTGCTTTCAGTCTTATGTCCAAGGAATCCACTTTAGTTGCAAGATTAGAATTCTTCCTCAACTGTCTGTTGATGTCAAGCACTGTTGTATCTGGAAATTTAGCATCCAATCTTTCAGAGACATCCTTCTTGACTTGGTCAATCTCTTTTTTGATTAAAGTGACATCTTGATTGTGTTGAAGAGCTTGTATTTGATATAGTTGTAGAGAGTTGAGGTGTTCTTGTAGAAGCTTCTTGGTGCTAGCATTAGTAGTGGCTTGAAGAGTAGTGTGTGTCTGTTGAATGATGTGAAAAAGAGTTATCTTGAAATGTTGCTCATCACACTCTTTAGAAAACACCCAAGGTGGAATGTTTGATCTAGAGCTAGGGCCTGCTTCTCCCCCTATGTCCGTGAACTCTTCTTCATCACCATCTTCATCTCCAAAGAATTCTTCAGACTCACCAGTTCCAGTCAACATCATCACCAGCTTTAGACGACATGGCTGTGATGACATCCTTTGCTCTTTGCATTGAAGCAGTTGTATGCACCAAGTTAAACATCTTTTCTGCAGCCACATTGTCATGTTTAGCTAGAACTTGATATGCTTCCACAGGGTGAGTAAATGCCTCAGCTTCAAAAGAAATAGAGTCTAAAACAACTTGATATTCTTGTTGAATTAGTTGTCTCTTGTCAGCCTCATTGACATCCATTAACTCACTTATAATGGGATCTTCTCATTCAATTATACCTGTTTTTCTCTCATTTTCTCTCTGTTCTTGTATCAAGGGCTCCCCTTGGCTCACCACCCTCATGCCCTCACCTTCACCTACTAAGGTAGAACTCCTCTCACTCTCTTTTTCCAGGCTGGAAGAAATAGCCTGCATTTGTTCACTCCTTTCCTCTCCTTTTGCCTGAGAGCAACTCAACCTCTCACTCAATTCACTCTCTTCCCTCAGTCCTAAGAGTGATTGTACAACTACTAACTCATCTACACTTGTAACAATTGTTGAAATTTCAGTGTGTGTAGTGAGTACCGACGGATGAAGAACATCCATCGGGGTAGTAGTTAGGATAGCCGACGGATGACTGCTGTTAGGCACATCCGTCGGGATACAATCACTAACCGACGGATAAACAATATCCACCGGAATAGAAGAAATGAATGAGTTTGGAGTGGAGACTATTGTAGACTCTGTGCAGATTGATGATAATTTGGGCACAGATGTCTCAATAGTTCCTGAAAGAACTGGCAAGTGAGCCAACAAATCATCTAAAAAATGATTCTCACTTGCACTAGATTTTAGCTTTCCCAACAGAGTTAAAGAAGGGGAATCAGGAATCGATGTGTTGATCATATCCAAATCCAGAGAATTTGTGGGAGAGTTTGGTGTTTGTGGTGCTTCTATGATTAAAGATTTTGGCTGTGACTCCATATTTATTGGAGCCACATCAATCTGAATTTGAGATGGTGCTGTGACTGAGTCTTTAGCTTCAGTTTGCACTGTGTGTGTTCCCTGTGCATCCCCAATGGTTTTGGATCTCTTCTTTCTGGCATAAGTTTGCAGTGAGCTTGTGTCCCTTACCCTCTTAGCCTGTGCTCCTGGTTGGGAGCTTGTTACAATAGTAACATCCTTTTGAGAGGATGAAACTACAGTTGTGCTTATTTCCTTCTTAATCACCACAGTTTGTTGGAAAACTGTGGTGTGGCTAGGCTTGGGTACACTCACCTCTCCATCCTTATTCTTGGGGTTTCTTTGATGTTCACCCTGTCCCTCACCTATCTGACCACCCTTCACACTCCCCTCTTTAGTTTTGGTAGATTTTGTAACTGGTTTCTTTTGAGAGAAATCAGAGGGGGTTTTCTTTGGTTTGGATTTGGAAATTTTTGTTTTGGTGGCTTGAGTAGGCATCTGTTGGGTCATTGACACAGATGCCATAACCACACTCAAAGGCAAAGAAATTTGGGAGATTGGAATAGTAGAGACAGTGGTGCTTACCTCACTTACCTGAGGGCCCTCCATGATTGGAAAATAGAAAAGGGGCACCTCTTTGTGATGACTTGCTCTGCTAAGATCTGCAATCACTCTACTTTCTTGAACCCAACAATCCAGTTTGTTGGTTAGGTTCTTAATGACAATATCCTCAACAAGATGGTTAGCAAGAATCATAAAGAATCTATCATAATAGACATTTTTACTTCTCTTTTTAATTTCCCCTAACTTGTAACCTAACTCAAACATGATCATGTCACTGAAATTATAGTACTTATTAGTAACTAGCATATAAAGCATGTTAAGCATGACAGTGTTTACAGAATCAAAATTTCTTAATTTACCAGAAAACACCTTGGTAACTACATCACACAAATAACTCCACTATTTTCTAAGACCTAGCCTTCTAATCTTACTTAACATAGTGGTAGGAAGAGCATAGCCAATAGAATTAAGCATGGTAACTAAATTAGCATCTGTGTGTGGTTCAGTAGTAGTGTTCTCAGGAATCTTAAAGCATGCTTGAATTGTATCACTGTTAATGCAGAATTGCTTACCTTTAAGAGTAAAAGTTATGGTTTTGTCAGTAGACTGGTACACAGCAGTTGTCCATATCTCTTCCACAACTTCACAGTAGATTGTGGGTGATTCCAGCATAACATAACTGAGTTTTCATCCCTTCACAAAGTCCATCATTTTGTAAAAATCTTCAGATGCAGGAATCTCTTTGTTCACAAGTGCAGCGAAGTTGTTCTTCTCATATATAAATCATGACTGAGACATGATTTTGACTAATGGTGCCATTGTTAAAGTGAGGAAATTTTCAATGAGAGAGAGGATTTTTCTTTGAGGAAGAAGATAGCAGTTAGTTGTTCTTGAGAATGATAAAAGTTAAAATAAACAAGAATTAAGGCTTTTATATATTCTCAGATTAAAGAGGAATAAAAATTAAAGACCTAATCAAAATTACCCAAAATAGTTGTTTTAAAAATAAAATAAACTGTCAAAATTATGTCAATTATCCGTCGTGACATACTTACAGACTGTAAGTATATCCGATGGATAATGTTCAGTATTTTTAACGGCTAAGATGTAGACAATTCAACGGATGAAAATAAAGCAATTATCCGTCGGGTATAAAATAATCCATAAAAGTAACTGATTTTTATTAAGCTATTATATTTTGACGGATGATCAAACTCGATGGATAATGAACATCCGTCGAGATGTAAATTTTGACTTAGTCAGAATTTCATCTAAAACAGAAAAATCAATTAAATTTATGGCTACATTGCAACTTGCAAAATTATCAGAAATAATTTAAGAATAATTTAGCATACCTAACTCACTTACCAACCTAGTAAAGGTGGGTTAATCAAGTGGCTTGGTAAAGATATCTGCAAGCTGCTTTTCACTTGGAACAAAATGAAGTTCCGCAGTACCATTCATCACATGTTCCCTAATGAAGTGGTACTTGATGTCTATGTGCTTTGTTCTTGAATGTTGTACTGGATTTTCAGTGATGGCAATTGCACTTGTGTTATCACAGAAAATAGGAATTATGTGTACTTGCAGACCATAGTCCAACAGTTGGTTTTTCATCCATAAAATATGTGCACAGCAACTACCAGCAACAATATATTCAGCTTCAGCTGTAGAAATAGAAACTGAATTTTTCTTTTTATTGAACCAGGATACTAGCTTGTTCCTAGAAATTGACAAGTTCCTGTTATACTTTTTTATCAATTTTACAACCTGCATAATTTGCATCTGAATAACTAGTAAGATCAAAACCAGAATCTCTAGGGTACCAAATACCAAGTTTTGGTGTTCCCTTGAGATATCTGAAAATTCTCTTAATAACTACTATGTGAGTTTCTCTAGGATCAGCCTGAAATCTAGCACAAAGATAAGTAGCAAATATTATATCTGGCCTACTAGCTGTTAAGTACAGAAGTGAGCCAACCATGCCTCTATAGCTTAAATTATCCACAGACTTTTCAATAGTGTTTAATTCAAGTTTAGTTGCAGTGGCCATGGGAGTTTTTACAGATGTGCAATCCATTAGATCAAACTTCTTTAAAAGATCATAAATATATTTGGTTTGACTAATGAATATTCCATCACTAACTTGCTTAACTTGTAAACCAAGAAAGTAAGTTAGTTCTCCCATCATGCTCATTTCATACTTACTTTGCATCAATTTAGCAAACTTTTTGCAAAGTTTTTCATCTGTAGAGCCAAATATAATATCATCTACATAAATTTGAACAAGTATACTAGAGCCATTAACATTTCTAAAAAATAAAATTTTGTCAACAATAGCTCTTGTGAAGTGATTTTCTAAGAGAAATTTTGACAAAGTATCATACCAGGCTCTAGGTGCTTGCTTCAATCCATAAAGTGCTTTCAAAAGATAGTAGACATATTCTGGAAAATTTGGATCTTCAAAACAAGGAGGTTGACTGGCATAGACTTCCTCCTCCAAATCTCCATTCAGATAGGCACTTTTGACATCCATTTGATAAACTTTGAAATTGGCATGGGCTGCATAGGCTAAGAAAATTCTGATGGCTTCAAGTCTTGCAACAGGAGCAAAAGTTTCATCAAAATCTATTCCTTCTTGTTTGCAGTAGCCCTTAGCAACCAATGTAGCTTTGTTCTTGACAACTATACCATTTTCATCCATCTTGTTTCTGAATACCCACTTGGTGTCAATTGGATTCTTTTCTTTAGGCTTGGGTACCAGCTTCCATACCTTGTTCCTTTCAAATTGGTTTAGCTCCTCATGCATAGCTAAAATCCAATCAGGATCCAACAAGGTTTCTTTTACCTTATTTGGTTCTTCCTTAGAAAGAAAGCTGCTATACAGACATTCTTCTTGAGTTGCTTTCCTTGTTTGAACTCTGGAAGATGCATCACCAATAATAAGCTCAAAAGGGTGATCTCTAGTCCATTTTCTCTGTTATGGTAGATTAGCTCTATATGAAGAGGCCTCATTGTTGTCTTGATGTGTGACTGAGTTTTAATTACAAGAAACTCCCCCTGAGTTTGTGGATCTTTGACTTAAAGATGGGGTTCTTTCTGTAAGTGATCTGTTTTGACTCTCAGCTTCTCTTATTGTTCCGACGCATGATGCACTTTGTATCTCAACGGATGAAGCTGATTGTCTACCGACAGATGAAGCATTATGTAACTCGACGGATGTTGATTTATGTGCTTCATTAGTTGTAGAATTTTCTGCATTATCCTTAGCCACTATTTCTTGATCAATGTCATCATCACTGTCATCACTAACCATCTCAACATTATCAAATTTGAGACTTTCATGGAAATCTCCATCTTGCAATCCTTCAATCTTTTTATCATCAAACACAATATGTACAGATTCCATAACAATGTTGGTTCTTAGATTGTAGATTCTATATGCTTTTCCCACAGCGTATCCAACAAAAATTCCTTCATCTGCTTTGGCATCAAACTTTCCATGTTGATCAGTTTGATTCCTTAAGATATAGCATTTGCAGCCAAGGACATGTAAGAAATTTAGAGTTGGCTTCCTATTCTTGAACAATTGGTAGGGTGTCATGCATTTTGCTTGATTAACCAAAGAAATATTCTGAGTGTAGCATGCAGTATTCACAGCTTCAGCCCAAAAATATGTTGGTAACTTTGATTCTTATAACATTGTTCTTGCAGCTTCAATAAGAGATCTGTTTTTGCTTTCCACCACTCCATTTTGTTGTGGAGTTCTAGCTGAAGTAAACTCATGCATAATCCCATTCTCTTCATAAAATGATCTCATCACAGAATTCTTGAACTCAGTTCCATTGTCACTCATGATTCTTCTTACTTTGAAGTCAGGGTAATTTTTGACTTGCCTTATGTGATTGATGATGATTTCAATAGCTTCATCTTTGGATTTTAGAAAATATGTCCAAGAGAACTTTGAGAAATCATCTACAATTACTAGGCAATATCTTTTCCTAGAGATGGACAACACATTGACTGGTCCAAAAAAATCCATGTGCAACAGTTGCAAAGGTTCTTCAATTGTTGAATCAAGCTTCTTTCTTAATGATGCTTTTATCTGCTTTCCTTTCTGGCAGGCATCACACAATCCATCCTTAGTAAACTCCACTTGAGGAATACCTTTAACCAATTCTTTCTTGACTAGCTCATTCATGGTCTTGAAGTTTAGATGGGACAGCTTCCTGTGCCATAGCCAACTTTCATCTTGACTTTCTTTATTGAGAAGACAAGTTACTGAGTCTATATTTGATGAGTTGAAATCAGCTAGATACACATTTCCTTTTCTCACTCCAGTGAGAACCACTTTGTTGCTCTTCTTTTTGGTCACAACACAGGCTTCTGAATTGAAAGTGACTGAGTTGCCATTATGATAAAGCTGGCTGATACTCAACAAATTATGCTCGAGTCCATCCACTAGGGAAACCTCTTCAATGATTACATTATCCTTTAAAATCAAGCCATATCCCACAATATAACCCTTGCTGTCATCTCCAAAAGTGATACTTGGGCCAGCTCTTTCCTTGAACTCAGTGAGCAGGGTAGAATCTCCATTCATGTGCCTTGAGCAACCACTGTCATTTGAGTTGGACCTTTGAAACCAGTCATTGAAACAAAATTATCATGCACATTTTGGTTTACATGAAAAGGCATGCTATTTGCAAATATGTTATTCTGGTAAGACATGCTAAATGGCATTTATGGCATACTAAATGCAGCATAATAAGGATTAAGTGTAAATGGTATGTTAGCAAATTGTGCATTCATATTCTGAGCAGGCATAGCATTCATAGGCATGGCAAGAATGGTAGTCATGTTGGGAAAAGAAGAAGGTGCAGACATGGGAGTAGCCATAGCAAGCTTGCAATTAACAGACAAATGATTAACACTACCACACTTAACACGGATTTTTCTTGGTGCATCTTTATCAGGTGTGTAGTTGTTATGTTTTTTAATCCCTACCTTCTCATTTCTATTGTTTTTTCTTTTTAGCTTCTGTTTTAACCTCAATCTTTTCCAGTCTGTCATCCATTTGCTTGATAGACATATGACCAACATTAGCTTTCTTTTCTTTTCTAACTTGACTTGATTCTTCTGGAACAAAGTTTTTAGAAACTGACCCATATTTCTCATTCAATTTAACTAACTTGGCTTTGCTAACAGGTTTACTCATAACCGACAGATGTGGCTCCTTGTCTCTCGACGGATAATCCTTTTGATTATCCGACGGATGATTTTCATCATCCGTCGAATCCACATCTGTAAAGAGTCCTTCAACCAGATTGGAGTCAAGCTTCTCTTTGCTCTTTTTCCAGGCTGCATCATAAAAGGATTCTATACCTTGAACTTTATTAATTTGAGAATGAACATCTCTAGATGATTTCCATGCATTAATTACTTCATGTTCTCGCTCAAGCTACTTCCTTAAAATCTCTTCTTTCTTCAAGGACTCAGTTAATTCATCCTTAGCAATTTTACACTCAATTCTCAATTTTCAAATTCAATAAATTGAGACTCTAACACATTATCCCATTCACTTAAAAATAAATTGTTTTCTTTAATTTTAGCATTTTCCTTGGTGAGGGACTTAAGTGTAACACGAAGGTGATATAATTCAGTAGACATGTCATTTATTTCATCATTACACTCAGCTTTAGATAAATATGCTAGATTAGTGGTGATTACCTGATTGCTTGATGAACTGGTCTCTATTTCATCTGATTTGTCCATTAGGGCTAGATTGACATCGCTTGTTTCTTCATCCTCATCCAATCCATCTGCAGCCGAGTCATTCTCCAGTGTGATGAAAGCCCTTTACTTTTTCTTGAGCAACTCAAAGTATTTCTGCTTATGATTAACAGGCTCAAACTTCTTTTTGCTAGGATCAGACTTTCTACATTCACTAGCAAAATGACCTGCCAAGCCATATTTGAAATACTTGAATTTTGACTTATCAACCATGTTTCTGTTTGGCTTGACTGCTCCAAAATTCTTTTTGAATTTGTGCTTGGAAAATCTCCTGGATAAGAATGCTAGATGCTCATCAATATCATCCATGTCATCTTGGCTCAACTGATCTTCATTTGCAGCTATCAGCCATTTACCCTTGCTTTCGCAGACCTTTGATGTAGACTCAACAGCTTCCACCTTCATCTCTTTATCTTTTTCTAACTCAGCAACAAGTGCAATGGATCCTCCCTTCTTCCTTCCTTTCATCTTGCTCTATTTCAAGCTCATAGGTTTTAAGGATGCCATACAGTCTCTCCAAGGTGAACTCCTTGTAATTTTATGAATTTCTCAGTAAGACTGTCATTGGCTTCCACTCCTTTGGGAGAGATCTAAGGAACTTGAGGTTAGAGTCTTTTGTCTCATAGACTCTTCCATGCAGTTTTAGAGCATTCAGTAGTTTTTGAAACCTACTAAAAATATCAGTGAGTGACTCACTTTCTTTATAGTGAAAATGCTCATATTGCTGAATCAGGAGTTGCATATTTTTCTCCCTTACTTGCTCAGTACCATCACAACTAATCTGTATCATGTCCCAAACCTCTTTGGCTGTTTTACAGATAATGATGTTGTCAAACATATCACCATCAACACCATTAAACAGTATGTTCATGGCCTTCTTATCTTTCCTGACTTGTTCAATGTCTGGATCAGACCATTCATGCCTGGGTTTTGGAACTGATGGTTCATCCCCTATAGCAGCTCTCATGGGGACATGAGGACCTCTTTCAATGCAATCCACATAAGCTTCATCTTGAGAAAGAAGATGTAGGTGCATCTTCACCTTCCAGTGGTGATAGTTATCTTTATCCAGAAATGGAATTTTAACTCCAACATCATTTTTGTTCATCTTGTTGATTGTTGTAATCTTTACGCTCTTTCTACTTCAAGAGCTTGCTCTGATACCAATTGTTAGTCCCAAAAAATAAAACAAGAATTACATGGGGGGATGAATGTAATTCTGGCTTCTTTTTGAGATTTTAAAAATCTTCTAACTTAATATATATGATAATGTTTGATTTGCAGTAATGCGGAATGGAAGAATAATAGAAATCAAAACACTAAGTAATAAAACACAAAGTCTTAAAACTTTCTGGTGGATTTGAAAGTATCCACCAGTGATATATATATCAGATTGAGAACTCTGTGATGTTTTGAATAACACACAACTGCTTTATATGTGAACAAACAAACTACAAAGAAATTCTTAACAAGTATAGCTTTATCTATCTCTCTGAAAAATGTGCTTGCTTAGTTAGTTGTTCTACTTGCTACACTTGGTTTATATATCATCAAGTTACATGACAGTAAGACAAGATAATAAAACAAAATAAATCTAGTCTAATATCATGCTTCTACATTACTCTGTCCAGCATCTTTGAATATCTTCACATTTGCATGTAAATGGTAATGCTTCTTTGTTCTCAAAATTCTGCTTAACAAGCAGCCACATTCCTTTTGCAAACACCCGACGCATGTGACTGTGTTGTCACTATCAACAACTATTTTGAATATGATCATCCATTGGGATTATGTTGAACATCCGTTGGGAATATGTTGATCATCCGTCGGGAGCCTTGTAGATCATCCGTCGGGAGTCTATCTGTCACTTGACTCTATTTCACTTATACAGAATTACAAGACATCTCATATTTACAATTAGCCAACCTATTTTGCATATCAATCTAGTAATCAACATGACTTAGAGAATCCTACAGAATCTACTAGACTAAAATATGTTGTTTGCAGAAATGTGCTACAGTACTTATTTGTTACATTAGCTACACTCTCGATGGATGTCAAATTGTCATCCGTTGGGACTATAAAGTTCATCCGTCAGAACTATATTAGAACATCCGTCGAGAGCTACAAAATTCACTAATTTAAATCTACTAAGGTGTTTTGTTTAACTTATCATCAAGTTCACAACACATTCCTAACAGTAGTTGGGTGGATTGAATGGTGGAGATTTGAGGAAAATGGATGGTGGATGATGTATGTCACTTGGATTGATGACATGGAAAGCAAAGTGTGTTTCTTTGCAACTTTCCATATGAGACAAACAACTTTATGGGTTCAAAAACTCAGATGATATATTTGAATAAATATATATTTTACTTTTCTTTTAATCATTATTTACTCACTTAATTAAGGATTAAACACCATTAATTGTGATCACCTTAAAATACTCCTAAATAAATACCATAAAAAATATGATAATTACTTAAATAATATAAAATGATATCCTGAAAGTTTTGGTCAACTTTGGTCAATGGTAACTAGGTCAAACGTAGTCAATTATGGGATCAACTGCCTCGATTTTTGTGCTCGGACAAAAATTCTCTAAATGTTATGAAATTTTTACCATAATTAGAGAATACCATTTAAATGATCCATACAAAATTTCAAGTCATTCTAGCATGTGGAAGTATCTTATCTAAAATAAAAATAATCTATCAACATTTTCTTCCGAGTAAAAATATCATTGATCTTGAAATGAAGGAGATGGATCTTTTGACCAAAGTTTTGATTTGAATAAATAATTAAAATATATTTCCTAATATATAAAATATATTTGGATGATAGGAAATGTGTTTGAGTATTTTTAAATAATTTTCTCCGAGAAATGCTGATTTTACGAAACAGGAGAAAAATTACTGTAAGTATACAGAAATTGAGTTGCATAACTTGATATTAATATTCCAATCAAGAATATTAATACTCTTTGAATAAAAACTCTTTTGATATATGTAGACATATATTTTGGACCCAAGAGTAAAATATTTTTGATATAGCACGAGACCTCTAAAGAATATTTCTGATATATTCCTTATTCGAGCATGTTGCCATATTCCTGTTGCAACATAGATCTAAGAAATATCATATCTTGATGTTTTTTCTTTGATCATATTGCCTTAGAGAAATATTCCATAAAGATATAATTTTAATATTTTGCAAGAATGGAATATCTCTTATATATGTTTGAAAGAAATGATTTTGCTAGTTTGACTTTTTGACTTTGATATGAATCAATTAAATTCATGTCCTAATAGAGAGGATCTACGTATTCTTAATTTTATGTTTTATCGTACAAATACCAAAATAAAAAATATATCGAAGATATCCTTTCAAGTTGCAGTAATGAAAAAGTGCCATGTTATCAGCTTGACGTGTCAAATGCATTTCTATACGATGATTTAGAGGAAACGGTATATATGGTGGTGTTAGTCCCAAAGTATCGTAGAAGGGGGGTTGAATACGATACTTACAATCTTTTTCGATTCGTTTCAAGTTCTTCGTTAAAAGTACAAAATCAAAATAACAAAAAACAATTCGAGGAATATATTGTTTTATTAATATAAACCTTGAGGTTGCTACAATCTAATCAAGATATTAACTAGCTACAATAAATTCAGCAACATAACAGTATGTTTAAAAGAGTAATAAATGTGAAGCTTTAATAGAGCTCCCATAAACTTTCTGTGTTTGCTGAAGAAGATAACTGACTAAATTGAAATGCATTCATTCAGTTTCTTATAGACTTTCAAATTCAATGGACAGGTGGCATGTTTGTATTCACACATTCCATTTAACTTTGTTGCAAACAAATCAATGAATACAACTCTTTTATGGCGATCAGGAAAGTCTTTTATGGTGACCTGTATCTCTGCATATCCTCTATGACGACTGCATATCCTCTATGGCGACTGCATATCCTCTATGGCGACCAAGAGAACCTTCTATGGCGACCAAAGGATTTACTTGAAGTCCTGAGATCAACTTAAAGTTCTATGGCGACCAAGTAGTAACAGGTTGCTTCTATGGTGACTAGAGCTTCTATGGCGACCAAGGACTTCTATGGCGATCAAGAGCTTCTATGGCGACCATAGTGGAAGACTGTTCTGACTTAGAGTATTCTTGCTTATGCCAAATTATATTTCATTGTATCAACATTTTCTTTTATAACTGAATCAAGATTCCTTCTTGAATACTGATGCATGGTGCACTGGTCTGGTTCACAAACAACTAGTATTGAGAGAATCCCAATCCAATCTGACTTGAGTTTCTGAGCTGATACAGATTGATGTTTATCCATTGCTTCTTTCACTAAACCCTTGATCTGTAACACTTGGAATCAATTCATGTAACTGATGCTTAAAGTCCCTTGTTCTTATTCTTCATGGCTGCTTGAACATTACAATGAACTTCTTCCCATGATCTGTTAGAGGACTTAAAGAGTCAATTGCATCATTTGGTTTTTTTGTGTTTATCTTGTCTTCATCTTTAGGGTTCATGTGCTTCACAGTTTAATATTATTTATCTATTTTTGTTTTCATGTTGAGTTATAAATCCTCGATTACATGTTACATTACATTATGCTTTACAATATCCCCCTATTTGATTGTTAGAGTTCGATAATCAAATCTCTAAGGATAACTCAACTGATAATAAGAAAAAGTACAATCTCAAAACAGATAAAGATATTAATTACATTCTGGATTACATATTCAATTACAGATTTCTTAAGATATAAATTACAAAGATGTGTTTCTCTAGCCTGAACATATATTATATGTCTTCTTTGTTTTTGTTCTCTTATGCTTCCTGCTTCCTTCTCCTTCTTGAGGCTGATCAGATTTTCTCTTAGAGGCTTTCTTTCTGGGGTCTGAAGGTTTTGGAGGAGACTCTTTCAGCTCATTCAATCTAGCTTGCACACAATCACGAGCTTCTATCTCAAGTGCATTGACTGGAGGTGGATTATTCAGTTCATAAAGCATTATCTCAAGATATTTGACTTTGGTGCATTTAGGAACAAGATCAAACAATAGTGATGATTTTATGGACATTACAAAGACTGTTATCCTTATAGGATGTCCTCGTACTCTCCTGGTGTCATTGATTGACTCTTCTTCCAATACCTCATCAAGTATCCTTATGATTGGGATCAATACAATTTTATCCTCCTTACATGTGGAGAGCTTGACGTCCATTAAGGCTTAATAAATTCATTCTGATGTGCTTGTTCTGAAATCATTGATCTTGATCTTTGCTTGATTAATCTGAAAGACTAGTTCCCCTTCACTGTTAGTGCTGATGATAGGTTTACTATCTTTTAGAAGATTCATTTCTGGTTCTCCATTGATTAACACTATCTCATGATAAGCTCTTCCAACTTTCTTCATATCCTTCTATGTATCCCTGATCATTTTGTCATTGAGTCTGTAAGCATATAGAACTTCAGCTTCTTTAAGGTCTGCTTCTGATCTTTTAACTCATGGTGCCTCTAGTTTTGCTCTTTTACTCTTGAGTTGACTTTCAAGAAAAGTGAGTTGTAGATATCGAATGGATTTCAGATGTTGGTCAGACATAGTGATATTTTGCATCCTGCCATCCGCAATTACTTTGATCATGAATGGATACAAAAAGGCTTGAGGGGATACATTCATAATCATTCTCCAAAGTTTGTCTCTGAAATATTCATTCTTATTCGATTTCAACCATGGGATTTTTGAGGCTAGGACGAACAGTTCAACAATGTTCAACTTCTTCAACACACTGGTAGACACCTTCATCTGTAGACCATCTTTGTGATTGATAGTGATCTTCCATCCATTCTTCAGAATGTTCACAGTAGTCCCAGTGATTATTTTGCTGAATTGATCATAGAACTTATGGATGTTTTCATGCTCCTTTTTGTAATGTTCCACAGTTCTCAGCAGATTAGACTTACCAGGGTCTGAATAGTGATATGTTTCTAGTTTGTCCATTTTCTTCTTTATATCTTCCCATTTGCTTCCTTTCATGTTAGCTCGAAGATATGCTTCTTTCTCTTCTCTGTTCCTCCTTCTTTGAATATCTCTTTAAATTCTTGCTTTTGATCTTTCCATTTCTTCTAGAATCTCTATATAAGAGCGATTTATTTTCTCTGGAAGTCCATAGAACAGACAATCATCTGAGAAAGCATCTTCATCTTCAAACTCTTCATCCTCATAGATGATCTTTCTTTCTTCTATAGCCACTTCCTCGAATCTTGGCTCACACCCCAACAGAACATCACTTTCATCTATTTCACCTTCTTCTAGATCGTCTTCAGAGAATAAGGGTTTTGGAGCATATATCTGAGACAACAAATTTCTCTGATTTGTAATGATTTGGCTCAGATGTCCTGATTGCTCCCCCTGAGATGTTGTACTTTCCTTAGAGAATCTTTCCTTGAGGATCACCCTTTCATCAATTCTCTCTTCTAGTTCTTCCTCCATCTCATCTCCAAATTCATCATAAGTACCAGTAGTCTGAAAGGCATCTTGAAGTAGATTAACAGCAGTGTCTACTTTTTCTTATTCTACTACCCTTTTCTCCCCCTCAGTTGGGTAATCCTTCAGAGCTGGTGTTGATTGAGCATGTAAGGTTGAGACAAGGATCTCAAGGGAAACAGACAGTTGCTTGCTGACTGAGGTCATTGGCCCAGTGCTAGCAAGAGCTGCTTCAGATGAGACCGGGATCAGCACTTGCTTGCTAACTGAGAGCTTTGGATCAGTATTGGCAATTGTTTTTTCTTTTCCTGTATGAGAGAGATCGCTCAACGAATTCTCGTAAACTAGCGAATGCTGCTTGTTGATGTTCAAGTTGATCGGAAAGACTGGAGATCTGATGATTCCTGAGAGATAGTTCTATTTGAAAATGTTGATCTTTAAGAGCCAGCTGTTCTTTGAGATAGTTGTCTTTGAAAGCTAGCTGCTCTTTAAGATAGGATTTAGTGACATAGTTTGAGAGATCTATAGGTGTAGTATGGATGGTAGGTGTCTCACAGGCTTCTCGCACTCGGTTTAGGGTCATGTGTGTCACTCGTTCTCACATGTTCACTCCGCTCAAAGCTCCGAGTTCTAAGTGTACCTGCAGAAGACACTGGAGCCATCCTTAAGGAGGTCAACAGTGGTGCAATGGGAGTTCGCAATTCCCGATCCTTGTTTGAGACAAATTTCCTGTCATCAGGAGATGACTCATCCATAGTTAGAATCTCTAGGAGGAGCACTGGGGCCGTCATATTTGGCATCTGATCCCCAACTTCCCCTTATATCTGTGAAGATACATTCCCCTTAGGCTCACTAGTTAAATCTAGGTCACCTCCAATGGGTTGCTGATCCGCGCCTACGTCGGATCCACTAACCACAGATGCATCCAGGTTTATTAGTCCTGGGGAGGTAAGTGTTGTGCTAGGTTTGGCAGCAATTACAACACTCTCTCCTAATATTTTGTGAAGGCAGTTGATCCATTGAAGGACCTTTAACAGGATATTATAACCGTAAAATGGTTGAATTCCCTGTTTCCGTCAATACTTCCTCACCAAATAGAACTCTTCTAATTGACTTATTTAATGCTTCAAGAGCTTGGATATTGGATAGTGTGTTTGACTCATTACAGGATGTCGTGGCCGACACGGGAAAATTTTAATAGATCTACCTTATTGAGAAGATAGATCTAGTAACTGTATAGTTGCCTTTTTATCCAGAGAATCCTTTTGAGAAGATACCTGGAGGTTTATAGTTGTCTCAGGAAATTCACTTCTTTGCTTCAAAGGAGACAGAGTTGTGGGTTCTCTCAAAGTACCTTCCTTATTTGCTGCATCTAGTGTAGTTTCTCCCTCTATATGTATGGGTTCGTTATACTCCAGGGTTTGGGCTAGGAGAGTTGAAGGTGTTTGATTGGGCTCTAGGGGTGGTTATGAATTTGTGGTTTGCCAAATTCACTCCCTCTCCTATCTACTTGTTCAATAAGTAGTTGTGTGTGATGTGGGTCAAGATGTAATTGATCTATACTAATGAAATCAGAGCATGCTTCATATGTGTTACTCATAGCAGATGTACCCATACATGAGAAAGCTGGTCTCTAGATAGATGTATTAGAGTGAGTAGACTCAGCAGCTTGAGGAGGTTGTCTAGCAGCTTCAGGTTGAGGTTGTGGAGAATTATCAGGTTCAGCTTCTTGTTGTGGTTCAACCTCATCCTCTGCTTGATCACCATGTTCAGGCTCAGGTTGATCTGCATCTTCATCCACATTCTCTTCAGGTGCATGAACAATGTCTTCCTGTGGTGCATTTTCAGCTTGAGGTTCACCTTCATCGTCTTCATCTTTATATTGAGCATTGATAGTAGCAAAGACATCTATCATGTGGTATGTTAGGAAAGCAGTGTTCACATTTGAATAGTTTCTTTTCTTGTGCAATTTAGTCACTATCAACGGGGATAAGATGGGAGGATCTTCCAAGATGTCACTGTGAGTTGATGCCTTTTGTGCTTCTGACATTTTTCCATTGAGCACAATTTGAAGAAACCTTGTGTATAAGATAAAGTTTTGATGCTGAGATTGGTTCTCCAAAATGTGCCTCATGAATAAACGCCCAAAGTTGATGCGAAGATTATTTGCGACAGCAACCCCAATAATTTGATTAAAATTAGTTAGTCCATGGAATCCACCAGTCTTGGGAGCCAAGCAGTGAGATAATATGTTGAAAAACAGATTTCATTCCTTTGGAAGATGACTTTTGTTGAAGTGCTTAGGAAAATCGTCATTCCCTGTCAATGTGCTTCTTATTGCTCCAAAAAAGCTGAGTAATTCCCAGTCTTCTGGAATATCATCAAAATTATCATGAGGTAGCTGAAGATGTTCATTTAAATTGTCATCTGTGATTCTGATTGTATCATCACCAATAACAAAGGAAAAAGCCAGTTGTTTATCATCAGGGGAGTTTGTAGCTGTTCTATGCACATGCCTGAGAAGCTCAACATTCAATTTCACATTAAAAGATAACGCGAAGTGCACAATGGAGTGTTCATTTAGAAAACGGATCCATGTTTCAAAATGTACCATTTTAACTGGATCACGTTTAATAATAGAAACAAAATTTGTTTTTGGAATCTGAATATTATTCGCCATTTAATTAAAAATGAGAATAAAATTTGGATTTTAAACAAATAAATTTGTGCCCTTTGAATTATAAGATAAATTAAATTGACCAAAATATTTGAACACACTTGTTATAGAAGAATTAACCAAACGAGGCCTAAAAAATTAAATTAAGATTAAACCAATTAACAAATTTGCCAAACAAAACCTTAAACAAGCAACAACTAAGTAATTCGATCTCTACAAATACTCGGTTAAAGTTGTTGATTTTGGTATCAATCGAATGATGGATTTTAATCGCAGCGGGGGCATGGTAAAACACTTTTACACATACAAAATCCAATTAAAAGCATATAAATCGTGAATAAAAATTCGAGGGATCAAATCTAACCTTTTAAAATAATTCGGAGACAACGATCAGAGATCCTTAGCAGTTGCTCCTCAAGTGTGAAGCACTCCACCGGTATCCACCAAGAAAACGATGTTAAGGAGGAGGAAGAAGGTGGAGAGAATTGGGTTTTCCAAACTTTTTGGGTTTTCGGGTTTCGATGGGGTTAGAATAAAATAGGGTCTATAATAGTGTATTTATAGGCAAAATTTTCAGCTGAAATTTTCCCATAAATAATATTATTATTATCCCATTTATTATTCTCATTAATAATTAAAACACCTTTTAATTATTAATCCTTTTTCTAAACACTTTAGAAATAATTCTCTCTCTTGATTTAATTTCCAAAAATTAAATCCTTAATTAATAATATTAAGAACTTTTCTTAATTAATTTATAATCAATTAAATCTCATTTAATCAATTATTAAATTTGCCAATTAATTATTTATTTCATAAATAAATAATTATTAGCCATTATTAATTAATTCCTTCACCATTAAATCATTCTCTTTTTATGGTGTGACCCTGTAGGTTCAATATTAAGCCGGTAGTAGAAATAAATAATAATAAAACTATTTTATCATTATTTATATAAATTCTCTAATTATTAAATATGATTAATTAATTAATCACATTTATTCTACATAGTGAGGGATACTTCTCAGCATATCGCGACTATCCGGATAATATGAATTCACTGCTTAGAATACCAAGAACCTATTTAGTGAATAGTTACCGTACAATAAACTCCTTCTACCCTACAATGTTCCGATTAAATACAAGGCATGGATCTCGTGTCAAGCCTATCTAATTCAATCACTTGCTTACCATTTACTATGCTTAGTTCTATGCAAATTAGAAACTCCATTCTAATTTCATTCACTCTGGCCAGAGATTCTTGAACTAGCATAAGTGGATCAGCCTTGAACATTCGTTTCCTTCACTGGAAGGGGTAGATCCTTTATTGATCATACACTATCTTCGTGTACAAATTCCTATACCCAGAAGAGCCCTAATAATTGTCCCTGGAGACTAAGAACTAAACCAAAGCATAGTTCAGTGTACACAAGATGACTATGATGACCTCAAATCTAAGGATACTTGTACAACTATCACTAAGCGAACAACTGCTGACACGTGAGTGAACTCCATCAGTTGTTCAGCTGGGCGAGTCATGTTCAGTGAACTTATTCTATAATAAGCACCTACATACTAGCTATAGTGTCACCACACAAATGTCTATGAGAACAGACATCCTTCATAATGAAGCAAGCATAGTATATATCGATCTTTGCGGATTATTAATTACCAGTTAGTAATCCTATGACCAGGAACTATTTAAGTTTAGAGTTTTCATCTTTTTAGGTCTCACTATTATGATCTCATCATAATCCATAAAAAGCTTTACTCTAAACTATGGTATATCTTATTTAAACACTTAAATAGATAAAGCCCGTAATAAAAACAAAACAAGTCTTTATTAATATCAATGAAATCAAAAACAGATTACATAAAAGTTGTTCCTAAATCCTAATACATGATTGGACTTAGGACATATTCCTTTCAATCTCCCACTTGTACTAAAGCCAATCACTCTGGTATCTAATACCCATCTTGTCTTTATGACGATCAAAGTGACTTTCATAAAGTAGCTTTGTGAGTGGGTCTGCTATGTTGTTATGTGTGTCAACTCTATTTCAATACAATACAAGAAATGTTACCGCGCTCCCACTAACCCTTTTGTAGACGCATGGTTCATCTTCGTTTTTGATAAAATCAAACTCTTTAATTGTCTCATCAAAACGAATGTTCCATCTTTCGAAAAGCCTGCTTTAAACCACATATGGTTCGCAGCAGCTTACACACTAGGTTTTCATTTCTCTTGGAAAGAAAACCATCTGGCTAATTGCCAGATCTCATAGTCGTAGTAAGCAGCATTCGCAAGCAAAATCCGAACTGATTTTAACAGGGCTACAGGTAAAAGGTTTCATCAAAGTCAATCCATTGCCTTTGTTTGAATTCTTTTGCCACAAGCCTGACCTTAAAGGTCTCCTCCTGGCCATCTGCTCTAATCATTCTTTTGTATCCCGTATACATAGATTTCTTTCCGGATTTCATGGCATTATGCCATTTCTCTGAGTCAACACTACTCATAGCCTCATTATAGGTCATAGTGTCATCATCATCAATGATCGACAACTCATTGTCATTCTCAATGACAAGGCCATAATACCTCTCAGGTTGGCGAGACACTCTCCCTGATCTATGAATGGGCTGTTCCACAAAAGGTTGTTCAGTCAGAACAGGTGTTTCCACTTGATCCGTAGTAGTTTGTGCTTCTTGAACTTCATCAAGTTCAATTTTGCTCCCACTATTTCCTTCAAGGATAAACTCCTTTTCCAAGAAGGTAGCATGTCTGGATACAAACACCCGATGATCGGTGTAAAAGTAATACCCTAAAGTCTCTTTAGGATATCCCACAAAACTACATTTTACGGATCGATATTCCAGCTTATTTGGGTCAACTTTCTTGACATAAGCTGGACATCCCCAAATCTTAACGTGTTTAAGACTCGGTTTCCTTTCTTTCCATATCTCATACGAAGTTTGAGGAACAGATTTTGGAAAGCACCTTATTCAGTTAATATGCTGAGGTTTCCAATGCATAACCCCATAGGAATACTGGAAGATTCTCATAGCTCATCATGGACCGAACTATGTCTAACAAAGTTCGATTTCTCCTTTCAGATACCAATCTGGAGGAGTCCAGTGGGAGACTATACCATTTACTTAGAGATAATCTAGAAACACTCCATTAAAGTATTCACCACCTCGATCTGATCGAAGAGTTATAATACTATGTTTGGTTGTTTCTCCACTTCATACTTATATTCTTTGAACTTTTCAAAGGCCTCAGACTTGTGTTTCATCAAACACATATCCGAATCCAGATCTATCATCTATGAAAGTAATGAAGTATGAAAATCCACCCATGGCTTGCGTAGACATTGGTCCACATACATCCGTGTGTACCATTCCTAGCAAATCTGCAGCCCTCTCTCCATGTCCACTAAATGGAGACTGCAGTGCCACTATGAAGTAAGATTTTCATCATCCCTTTTCTTTTATTAGTTTGTTCAATCTGAAATAAATTATGTCACATACATACAGACCATTATTTAAAGCACCACGTCCATAAAGAATTTTATCTCTAAGAATAGAACATTCATTATTCTCAATAATAAATGAAAATCCAGCCAAGTCTAACATGGGAATAATATTCCTCACAATCGAGGGAACAAAATAACAATTATTTCAAACAATAGTCTTGCCCGTAGGCCTATGTAAATGAAATGATTCTACATCTACAGCAGCAACTCTTGCTCCATTTCCCATCAGTAGAATCACATCCTCTTCCTCAAGAGTCCTACTTCTCCTTGGTCCCTGCAATAAATTGCAGATATGAGAACCACAGGCGGTATCTAATACCCAAGTAGAAATGACATATTCACTTCTATCATGAACATACCTGAATCAGAAGCGGTAGTCTCACTACCCTTCTTCTTCAATTCTGCAAGGTAAACCTTGCAGTTCCTCTTCCAGTGCCCCACCTTGTTACAGTGAAAGCAAACAACTTTGCTCTTGGGGTCTTCAGCTTTTGGTGGAACCGGCATTTTCTCACCTACTTTCTTCTTCTTGGAAGAGTTCCTCTTCCTTTTCTTAGGATTGGAACCTTCACCAATTAGAAGAACAGAACTCTTCTTAGGGGGAAAATTCGATTCCGCAGTCTTCAACATGTTGTGGAGTTCAGGCAGGCTGACATCCAACTTATTCATGTGAAAGTTCACAACAAACTGCGAGAACGAACTCGGAAGCGATTGCAAGACCAAGTCTTGGCTCAGCTCCCCATCCATGGCAAAACCAAGTTGTCCAAGACGTTCAATCAAATTGATCATCTTAAGTACATGGTCATTCACAGATGATCCCTCAGACATCCTACACCCGAACAGCTCCTTCGATATCTCATATCGAGCTGTCCTCCCTGCCACATCATACAACTCTTGTAGATGTATGAGGATAGTGTGAGCATCCATATGCTCATGTTGCTTCTGTAGCTCAATGTTCATGGAAGCTAGCATGATGCATTGAGCAACATTTGCATCATCTATCCACTTATGATACACAACATGCTCATCATTATGTGCATCACTAGCAGGTTCAGTAGGCTTAGGTGAGTCAATCACGTATTCTAGCTTCTCAATCCTGAGAACAATTCTCAAGTTTCGAAGCCAGTCAGCATAATTAGGACCAGTCAATTTGTGAGCATCTAGTATGCTCCTGAGTGATAGTGCAGAAGATATAACGTACAAAGTAAATCCGTAAATGATAAACACATAACAACACTTAGCAAATATTCGATTTTATTTCAAAACACTATATGAATCGGGTCTTTATTCATAAGTGGCTCCCACTAGTTTTCCTAATTTATTCAACCCCCTACATGAAAAATTAAGCATTCATAATGCTAGTGGGAATAGGGATCCTACATTCCATTACACAACTCCGGTTGTGGCACGAAACGCCATGTAATGTTCAATAGGCAGACAACTCTTGTCAATTACATCTAATGTTATTCCCTAATCAAACTTTAGCCTCTTGAATAATTGAGTCACGGCTGTGGCACGACAAACTCAATATTCTAAGTCAAGTCTAACCCAACATTCCGTATAATTGAATCAGTCCCCAAAGGCCCACGGCTGTGGCACGTAGCGACCTTTAGATTCTTATTCAATGTACACATCTCTATGTAATAGACAAGTATTTCTTATTTCGAAATCAAATCCCTCGGCTGTGGCACGAAACGACAATGATTCAAAAATAAGAACTACTTTCTACCATGTTGGAAGGCTATGACCGACACAAGCCCGTTGTATCATTGGCCAATTACTACTTGATATTATTTAATTTTAAAGGGATTATATTACGTTACAATCATAATCATATTATAAAGAGATTCTTCCTTTTAAATTAAATATTTCAAATCAATAATCAATAATCAGATGATTCCCAGATCGGGTGGAGCATTGTCAAGAGGCGTCACTTAATAACCCTTTCTTACAGATAGAAATCTGTTGTTGATAGAATCATCCTTTCTCTCATATCGACAATTCATATTCAATTACGTGTTTCATAAACACAAGAATCTCATGATTGTATTCATAATATTATTATTAAGGTTATGAAACAATTTCACTATACTAGGTTGTCTAACAAACGCCTTATGTTTATTTAAGTTCACCTAAATCTATCATCGCATGATAAACTAAGCATATATCACATATATCAACATGAATAAACATCAAGGTAGGCATGTTACATCATCTAGAACATTAGAACAAGCAATATACATCTCTATGTATCACAAGAAGCATTTAAAATCAATTCAAACAGTTAAAAATAGCTTTAAAACACTTCATGGAAATATAAACAGTTCAAAACTTTTATATAAACTAAAATTGATCACTCCATTAGATCTGTCTCGAAAAAACAAATCCAAGGGTATATTGCACGCCTAAAACGGAGTTACGAAACTCCCAAAAAATCAATTTTAAAATCAACAGAAGGGCTGTAACGCATTACAGGAACACGTTACAGGACCTGTAACGCATTCCGGTGATGCGTTACACCCCTTTTAAGCCATTAAAGGGTGTAACGCATTCTGTGAATGCGCCACAGGTGTGTAACGCATTCCCGGAATGCGTTACACCCCTTTTTTTTCAGCAGCCGCCGCCGCCTTTTCTCGGTTTGTGCGCCTGACATCACCTGTCTCTTTCTCCCGTGCAAACAACAGAGCAGACAGTACAAGAAACAGAGGATACAGATATATACATACATACAATTCATATATATATATATAAGATTTATTTAATTACGAATTTTAATTACAAGAACTCCAAAAATTCATAATAAAAAATCTATACATCCTAAAATTATGAAAAAAATACCCAGACGATCTACAACACTTGTAGAACCCAGATCAACATTCAAAATAATTCTGAGAAACGATTTCTCATCAGACAAAATTAATCCATAATATAACTTGTAAAAATCATAATTAATTAATACAAGCACATAAAATTCTGAAATGTTTACCACAGATCTATATGCATACAACCTATGCTCTGATACCATTGATGGATTTTAATCGTAGCGGGGGCATGGTAAAACACTTTTACACATACAAAATCCAATTAAAAGCATATAAATCATGAATAAAAATTCGAGGGATCGAATCTAACCTTTTAAAATAATTCGGAGACAACGATCAGAGATCCTTAGCAGTTGCTCCTCAAGTGTGAAGCACTCCACCGGTATCCACCAAGAAAACGATGTTAAGGAGGAGGAAGAAGGTGGAGGGAATTGGGTTTTCCAAACTTTTTGGGTTTTCGGGTTTCGATGGGGTTAGAATAAAATAGGGTCTATAATAGTGTATTTATAGGCAAAATTTTCAGCTGAAATTTTCCCATAAATAATATTATTATTATCCCATTTATTATTCTTATTAATAATTAAAACACCTTTTTAATTATTAATCCTTTTTCTAAACACTTTAGAAATAATTCTCTCTCTTGATTTAATTTCCAAAAATTAAATCCTTAATTAATAATATTAAGAACTTTTCTTAATTAATTTATAATCAATTAAATCTCATTTAATTAATTATTAAATTTTCCAATTAATTATTTATTTCATAAATAAATAATTATTAGCCATTATTAATTAATTCCTTCACCATTAAATCATTCTTTTTTTATGGTGTGACCCTGTAGGTTCAATATTAAGCCGGTAGTAGAAATAAATAATAATAAAACTATTTTATCATTATTTATATAAATTCTCTAATTTATTAAATATGATTAATTAATTAATCACATTTATTCTACATAGTGAGGGATACTTCTCAGCATATCGCGACTATCCGGATAATATGAATTCACTGCTTAGAATACCAAGAACCTATTCAGTGAATAGTTACCGTACAATAAACTCCTTCTACCCTACAATGTTCCGATTAAATACAAGGCATGGATCTCGTGTCAAGCCTATCTACTTCAATCACTTGCTTACCATTTACTATGCTTAGTTCTATGCAAATTAGAAACTCCTTTCTAATTTCATTCACTCTGGCCAGAGATTCCTGAACTAGCATAAGTGGATCAGCCTTGAACATTCGCTTCCTTCACTGGAAGGGGTAGATCCTTTATTGATCATACACTATCTTCGTGTACAAATTCCTATACCCAGAAGAGCCCTAATAATTATCCCTGGAGACTAAGAACTAAACCAAAGCATAGTTCAGTGTACACAAGATGACTATGATGACCTCAAGTCTAAAGATACTTGTACAACTATCACTAAGCGAATAACTGCTGACACGTAAGTGAACTCCATCAGTTGTTCAGCTGGGCGAGTCATGTTCAGTGAACTTATTCCATAATAAGCACCTACATACTAGCTATAGTGTCACCACACAAATGTCTATGAGAACAGACATCCTTCATAATGAAGCAAGCATAGTATGTACCGATCTTTGCGGATTATTAATTACCAGTTAGTAATCCTATGACCAGGAACTATTTAAGTTTAGAGTTTTCATCTTTTTAGGTCTCACTATTATGATCTCATCATAATCCATAAAAAGCTTTACTCTAAACTATGGTATATCTTATTTAAACACTTAAATAGATAAAGCCCGTAATAAAAATAAAACAAGTCTTTATTAATATCAATAAAATCAAAAACAGATTACATAAAAGTTATTCCTAAATCCTAATACATGATTGGACTTAGGACATATTCCTTTCATCGAATCCTTGTGATCTGGGCTTTCAAAAACTTCAGAAATTACAAAATTTGGCAGAGTTTTGGTACTGATTTGATCAAAATGAATTTTTCTCCTTCTCCTGTGATTTGAGTTGTGTGTATATAATAGAACAAAGTCGATCTATGTGTACATATACTCGCAACAAAAACAAAACAAATTTCACAGTGTAAGTGTTGTGTGGCGACTAGGAGCTCCTGTGGCGACCAGGGAGCAGTGTGTGCTCTCTGTGGGGACCACAGGAGGGATGAACTTGATTGTGTTTGTGTAAACCCTCTGTGGCGACACAATGGAGTTTTACTTAGAATGATTCTAAGTCCAAAACCTCTGTGGTGACACAGTGAAGTCTTAGAAAGAAAATTCCAAGTTAAAAACCTCTGTGGCGACACAGTGGAGTCTTACTTAGAAAAAATTCTAAGTCTGAACTCTCTGTGGCGACACCTCTGTATGGCGACCAACACCCTCTGTGCTGCTGCTGTTATTACATTTTCAACGTCCTTTGAATATTTGTTCATTAAAAAGAATGTTGAAAATAATAAATCAAAATTATTTTTCACTACTTCTACATATATTATCATTTTATTGATAACACTATATTTTTCTGAAAAATGATTATGCTGCAACATTTTAATATTAATTTCAATTAACTCCTTTAAATATTATTTATTTAAAGTCCATTGAAATTAAATTAAATAGATTTATCAATATGAATGTGCTCAAACATATATATATTGTATGCAAGCACATAAATGATTGAATTACGAGAAATAATTAATGGCATGTAAATTCAGATGTCCTTAAGATATTGAAATTAAATTACAAGTGAATTTAATCAGGATAAATTGTAGCTATTGACTTCTAAAGTTAATTAGAAAGATTTAACATCCCAAGATCACTAACCAATTTAGAGAAAGTGTTTTCATCAAGTGGTTTGGTGAAGATGTCTGCAATTTGATCCTCTGTGGGTACAAAGTGTAACTCCACAGTGTCATTTGTGACATGCTCTCTGATAAAGTGATACATGATATCAATGTGCTTTGTTCTCGAGTGCTGAACTGGATTGTTTGAGATTGCTATTGCACTTGTATTATCACAGAATATTAGGATCTTTGATACCAACAGACCATAATCCCGGAGTTAATTCCTCATCCACAAGATTTGAGCACAACAGCTTCCAGCATCTATGTATTCAGCTTCAGCAGTTGATGTGGATACTGAGTTCTGCTTCTTGCTACACCAGGATACCAATCTTCTCCCAAAAAACTGACAGCTTCCTGATGTACTTTTCCGATCAATCTTACAACCTGCAAAATTTGAATCTGTATAGCCAACTAGGTCAGAACCTGTACCTTTAGGGTACCAAATTCCAAGATTTAGAGTTTCCTTAAGGTACCTAAATATTCTTTTAACAGCTATAAGATGAGACTCTTTTGGTTCAGCTTGAAATCTAGCACATAAACAAGTTGCAAACATAATATCTAGTCTACTTGCTGTGAGATAAAGTAATGAGCCTATCATACCTCTGTAGCTTGTGGTGTTAACTTTCTTACCAGTTTTGTCATGATCAAGCTTAGAGGCTGTTGGCATGGGAGTCTTTGCTGGAGTTGAATCTTCCAGATTATACTTCTTGAGAAGTTCTATTATATACTTGGATTGACAAATTAATATACCATATTTCCTTTGACTCACTTGTAATCCAAGAAAGTAGTTCAACTCTCCCATCATGCTTATCTCATACTTACTCTGCATTAGCTTAGAGAATCTCTTGCAAAGATCATCATTAGTAGAACCAAATATAATATCGTCGACATATACTTGAACTAATATCATATCAGATTTATGCAATTTATGAAACAGAGTTTTTTCTATGACACCTCTAGTAAAACCATTTTCAAGTAAAAACTCAGAGAGAGTGTCATACCATGTCCTTGGAGCTTGCTTTAGACCATAGGGAGCTTTGAATAGAAAGTATACAAAATCACTCAGATTTGGATCTTCAAAACCTGGAGGTTGTTTTACATACACTTCTTCTTCTAGCTCCCCATTCAGGAATGCACTCTTCACGTTCATTTGATAAACTTTGAATTCTGAATGTGCTGCGAATGCTAGAAACATCCTGATTGCCTCAAGTCTAGCCACTGGTGCATAGGTTTCATCATAATCTATACCCTCTTCTTGAGAGTAACCTTTAGCTACTAGTATGGCCTTGTTTCTCGTTAAAATGCCATCTTCATCTAGCTTGTTCCTGAATACCCATTTAGTACATATCACTGACTTGTCCTTTTATCAGGGTACCAGCTTCCATACCTTCCGCCTCTCAACTGATTGAGTTCTTCTTGCATAGCAATAACCCAATCTAGATCTTCCAGTGCCTCATCCACTTTCTTAGGTTCCATTTCTGAAAGAAACCCTGAAAAGTGACATTCATTCTGAGTGGCATGTCTAGTTCTTAGTCCTGTGTCAGGATCACCAATGATCAACTCAAAGGGATGGTCTATGTTCCAAACTCTTTGACGAGGTAGATATGATCTTGATGTTTTCCCTTGTTCAGTCTGATGTTGAGTGTGAACTATAGATCCTCTTCCTGCTCCCTCTGAGTTGCTGTCACCATGACAGGATGATTATGATCTTGGTGTAGTGGTTCTTGAAGGTGTTCCTGTATGATTATCATAACCATTGTTTCCACCATTACCATCACTTGATCCTGAATCAACATTGCCATGTACTGTAGATGTAGTTCTAGCAATCTCAGGTTCTATTATCTCCAAAGGATCATCTAATAGATTTTCAAATTCCAGATATTCAGAATCCTTTTCTCTTTGCAGGCTTGCCAACTTGGTGTCGTCGAATGTTACATTAAGGATTTCAATAACTTTTTGATCAGTAATCATATAAACCCTGTAAGCTTTAGATTCCAGAGTATAGCCAAGAAATATGCCTTCTTCTGCCTTAGCATCAAACTTTCCTAGATGCTCATTTCCTTCCTTCAGCACAAAGCATTTAGCACCAAACACATGAAAGTATTTCAGTGTTGGTTTCTTGTCAGCCATTATCTCATAAGGAGTCTTGTCATGATCATTATTAATTAGGGTATGATTTTGAGTGTAACACGCTGTGTTGACAGCTTCAGCCCAGAAGTAAGTAGGAAGTCTTGATTCACTTAGCATAGTCCTTGCTACTTCAACCAAGATACGATTCTTCCTTTCAACTACCCCATTTTGTTGTGGAGTTCTTGGAGCTGAATACTGTCTCGAAATACCTTTCTCTGTACAGAATTCATTTAGAAATGCATTCTTAAATTCTGTCCCATTATCTGATCTGATCTTCCTGATAGGTAATTTCACTTCCATCTCAATTTTCTTTATATGATCCACTATCAGCTGAAGTGCTTCATCCTTGGATTATAAGAAAAACACCCATGTGTACTTAGAGAAGTCATCGACCATCACTAAAGCATATCTTTTCCTTGATAGTGACAACACATTCACTGGACCAAATAAATCCATGTGAATCAACTGAAGAGGTTCAGTTATGCTAGTCATTTCCTTGCTTCTGTGTGATGCTTTCTTTGATTTCCCTTTTTCACATGCTTCATAGAGTCCTTCTTGACAGAATTCCATCTGTGGTAGTCCTCTCACTAATTTTCTCTTGAACAGAGAGTTCATTATCTTGAAGTTCAAGTGCGAGAGCTTCTTGTGCCATAACCAACTTTGTTCTGATGAAGCTTTGCTATAGAAACATCTGATTACACCATCACAGGTAGACTTCAAGTCAGCTATGTACAGATTACCTTTCCTTACTCCCTGTAAAGCAAGCTTCTAATATTTTCTGTGAGAGATCAAACATCTTTCTGCTCTGAAATCAACATTGTATCCTTTGTCACAAAACTGACTTATGTTCAGAAGATTGTGCTTTAATCCTTCCACAAGAGAGATGTTTTTAATGATGACATTGCCAATTTCCAAATTGCCATATCCCTTAGTAAATCCTTTGTTGTCATCTCCAAAGGTAACTATAGGGCCAGCTTTCTCTACCACTCCTGTGAGTAGGGACTTTTCTCTTGTCATGTGCCTAGAACACCCACTGTCCAGAATCCACATGATCTTTTCCTTTATTACCTTACCCTGCAAACACAGATTGATCAAGAAGAATTTGGTACCCAAGATTTCTTGGGTCCTGAAGGTTTAGGGGTATAAACAGTATCAACAAATAAAACCTTGACAGGATTAGCTTTCACTTTGACTGGCTCCTTCTCAGTGCTAGTCTTATCAGAGATGTTAGACTTAGAGACGGGAGATATTACAGTCTTAGCCTGTGTTTGCTCATTACCCATGCTTGTCTTAGTGTCAGTGCAAGTGCTAGCAGTTGCATGAAAAGCTTTAAAATATTCAGACATGGTAACAAATGCACATGGCATACATCCAACTACACCACAGGGTTCATGAAAGCTAGGCATGTTAGGCATGGCATGCATACTGGAAGATGCAACGGATTCTACTTTAGCTTTAGTGCATGCATGTGTAAGGTGTGCAGCATAATTGCAATTATTACATAACTTCCTAGATGCAGATGAGGAAGATGCAAAGTCAGATTTCTTATTTACACCTACCTTGCCATTTTTGTTCTTCTTAGTCTTAACCTTAGCACCCTCACCAGTCTTAGAGTTAACTATGGGGTCTGGTTTTTTAGGTGTGTCAGGTTTACTATCCACCTTATTACCTGGGTCAGCTATGGATTTAGCTTTACTAGCTGGAACCTTAGGAGTCTTAGGGGATTCCTCTTCCTTTTCTCTATCTTCAGCAATCAATTCCTCATTGATTAGCAAACTTACTTCATCCAAAGGTTCTGAAATAGACTCAGTGAATAACGGAGATACAACATCCTTAATAACATATGGAACCTTTTCTGAGATAAACATGTTTATCTCAGATGTACCACTATGTTTCTTATTTTTCAGCTTAGAATAGTCAAGTCCTATTGAAGTCTTAGATTTAAATCTTTGACGATCTATTATCTCCTTCCGAGTCAAAGCTGCATTCTTAAATGCCTGTAACTTCTTTTCTAAGTCAGCAATTTGGGTTCTAAGAATGGCTTCTATGTCTGCATTGTATTTAACCTTATTCTCTAGATATTCATTCTTTTACTTAAGGTCTTCTAGTCCAACTACAAGCAATTCTAGTTCTTTATTTCTAGAGATTAAACTCTCATATTTAAGAACTAACTTATCATTTTCAAGTTTATATGCAAGCATGCTTGTATGAACATTATACAATTCTAAAGTAAGTTCATGCACAGTAGATTTGTATTCAGACATAGTCATATCTATAGTGGTAAGTTCAGGAACCTGAGAAGATTGTGATGATTCCTCTGCAGAGTCTACCATAAGAGCTAGATTCACGTACTCTTCCTCTTCATCCGAATCAGTATCATCCCAGCTTTTTCCTTCAACAATGTATGCTCTTCCCTTTTCCTTCACCACATAAGCATTCAGCTTATATTTTAGCTTCTCATTCTTCCTTTTCAAATCTTCATAAGTTTCCTTCTTTTCATAGGAATCATTTGATTTTGCTGCCTTGGGCTTTCTGTAATAAAATGCAAAGTGTCCTAACTCATTGCAGTTGTAGCATCTAGTTTTGTTCTTGTCTATCCAACTTGACTTGTAGCCTCCTCTGGAGCTTGACCCTGATGAGTAGCTTCCTTTCTGAAATCTTCCGGATGAACCCCTTGGTTTATAGTTGGGCTTTCTTCTGAATCTAACATGACTAAATTTTGCAGCCATCTATGTCATAGATTTGTCCTCCAACTGTTCAAGTTCTTCCTGAGTGTAAAACTCATTTTCATCCTCCGGCTCACCATGAGCAATTTCAACTACGACAATTTCTTTAATTGTTGAGGAGGGTGTAACCTTACTTTCTTGAATTTCAGGTTCACGAACTATAAGTGCAGTGGTTTTTGCAAGTGTCGTACTCTTACTGTCAATAGAACCAGGTCCATAAATAATAGCTCTCTGCTCTTGCTCCAGCTCATGTGTTCTTAGCTTACCATAGATCACATACAGGGACATAGTAATAAAATCTGCCCTTTCCCTGGTTGAAGTGTTCTTTTGTTCTAGGTGAACTGGGAGCGTCAACATAAACTTTATGTTAGACTCTCGTATAGGGTAAACTTTCCCTTGCAGCTTTAATTCACTTAACAGTCTTGTATATCTCTCAAAGAGTGAAGACAGTGCTTCTCCGGGTTGAAGTTTGAATGCCTCATACTGAGTCATCAGAATATCCATCATGTTTTCTTTAACTTCTTCTGTACCTTCCATTAAAAGCTCAATGGTATTTCACATATCTTTTACACGGTTACATCCTAGAAGTTGATGACTCATATATATATCGGTCGATTCCACAATTATGAGTTGAAGGCTTGTGTCGAGATTTATCAACTCCTTGTTAGTTTTCATATATTTAGACAGATCCCTGGGAGTGGATGAGGAAGGAATTCTCACACCAGTTGTGGATGTGGATTCAGCAACTACTTCCATCGGAACATAAGGGCCATTCAGTAGTATCCCAATATAAAGTGGATTCAAAGCTTTCATAAATAACATCATCTTTTTCCTCCATAAGTTGTAATTATCTCTATCGAATGGGGGAACCTTTATACTTCCAATTCTTTGGTTGTTCATCATCTTGGCGGAATTAAATTATTTAAGGTTCAAAACTTTCAAGAAATGAAAATTTTTGAAAATTAAAAAATTCAATAAATTTCAAGAACTTGTTTCTTTCTCCGGATCTTGATTTGTATGTCAATCAACAAGCTCTGATACCAATTGTTAGTCCCAAAGTATCGTAAAGGGGGGGTTGAATACGATACTTACAATCTTTTTTTATTCATTTCAAGTTCTTCGTTAAAAGTACGGAATCAAAATAACACAAAACAATTCGAGGAATATATTGTTTTATTAATATAAACCTTGAGGTTGCTATAATCTAATCAAGATATTGATTAGCTACAATAAATTCAGCAGCATAACAGTATGTTTACAAGAGTAATAAATGTGAAGTTTTAATGGAGCTCCCGTAAACTTTCTGTGTTTGCTGAAGAAGATAACTGACTAAATTGAAATGCAATCATTCAGCTTCTTGTAGACTTTCAAATTTAATGGACAGGTGGCATGTTTGTATCCACACATTCCATTTAACTTTTTTGCAAACAAATCAATGAATACAACTTTTCTATGGCGACCAGGGAAGTCTTATATGGCGACCTGTATCTCTGCATATCCTCTATGGAGACTGCATATCCTCTATGGCGACTGCGTATCCTCTATGGTGACCAAGAGAACCTTCTATGGTGACCAAAGGATTTACTTGAAGTCCTGAGATCAACTTAAAGTTCTATGGCGACCAAGTAGTAACAGGTTGCTTCTTTGGCGTCTAGAGCTTCTATGGCGACCAAGGACTTCTATGGCGACCAAGAGCTTCTACGGCGACCAAGAGCTTTTATGGCGACCAACCGATTTGATAAAAAAACTTTTTCAACGGAAAATCGTCATTTATTTACTTTAATCAGTAAATTTGATAGAGAATCGGGATCGAGTTTAAATTGGAAGGGCCTCTCTTTATTTTCAGAAAAAGAACAAGGAAGGATTGGTTCAGAAAAAAGAGCCAAATTTTACAAATTTTTATTGAATACAATTCTAACTAGCCCTAATGGTCAAAGAAGGAGACTATGAATCTTATTAATTTCCATTGTCTCTATGAAATTTTCTAACGAAATTTTATTTATGATTGAAGGTGAAATTTTTTTTTGATTGTTCCCCGATAGAACCCATTCAAAATGGGATCATACATTTTAGGCAAGTAATATTTTCGAGTCTTAGGGAAGTCTTATATGGCGACCTGTATCTCTGCATATCCTCTATGGAGACTGCATATCCTCTATGGCGACTGCATATCCTCTATGGTGACCAAGAGAACCTTCTATGGTGACCAAAGGATTTACTTGAAGTCCTGAGATCAACTTAAAGTTCTATGGCGACCAAGTAGTAACAGGTTGCTTCTTTGGCGTCTAGAGCTTCTATGGCGACCAAGGACTTCTATGGCGACCAAGAGCTTCTACGGCGACCAAGAGCTTTTATGGCGACCATAGTGGAAGACTATTCTGACTTAGAGTATTCTTGCTCTTGCCAAATCATTCTTCATTGTATCAACATTTTCTTTTGTAACTGATTCAAGATTCCTTCTTGAATACTGATGCTTGGTGTACTGGTCTGGTTCATAAACAACTAGTATTGAGAGAATCCCAATTCAATCTGACTTGAGTTTCTGAGCTGATACAGATTGATGTTTATCCATTGCTTCTTTCATAAACCCTTTATCTATAACACTTGGAATCAATTCATGTAACTGATGCTTAAAGTCCCTTATTCTTATTCTTCATGGATGCTTGAATATTACAATGAACTTCTTCCCATGATCTGTTAGAGGACTTATAGAGTCAATTGCATCATTGGGTTCTTTGTGTTTATCATGTCTTCATCTGTAGGGTTCCTGTGCTTCACAGTTTAATATTGTTTATCTGTTTCTGTTTTCATGTTGAGTTATAAATCCTCGATTACATGTTACATTATATTATGCTTTACAGGTGGCGCCGAAGGTTATAGTGGCCAAGGGAGCAGAATTTCCTTGACAGGCACATACAAAGAATCAAATCAGAGTCATTATAACACTCGTAGAAAAAGTAGGTATCTCCACTCTCCACTCTCCAGGTTCGTTAGTTCAAGGAACCAGGAAGAATGTAATTACACAATCGATCTTAGTTGGGTAATTGCTATGCAATATGGCTTGGTGAATAATGGTATCTCCGCATATTTACTTTTTATTTGTGGCCACTGCTTAGTCTACTGGTTTATTTCTCAACTCTCTGAACCGGATCCTTTACTCGATGTGTAGAGACTTAAGTCTAATGCCATAATCCCGTAAGTTAGGCTTAGTGATAGTTTATTTTTCACTGCATTGCTACTCGAACTTGGATATTACACTGTTGAAATGATTCAAAATTATAACTAAAATATTAATTATATAATCTTGTTTTAGTGTTGAACGATTGTAGAAATATGTATAATTGATTAGGTTATTTATGTGGCACTAATCAAGTAAGTTTGTCTATTATGAGAGTATTATGATAAATTAAATTATAACCTTCCACCAACAAAAAGACATGGTATCAAGAGATGTAATGGTCATAAGGGATTTGTGAGTGAAAGTATAACCATGACTTCTCAAAGTAGAGGTTCAAGTGTGTGGAGGGTTCAATTTGGGAAGGAGATACAACCTCTTGGAAACAACCCAACACTGAATCAAATCAAGATCTTGAAGGATGGGGCAATAGAGTATTTCTAGAAAGATTACGAAGACGGATGAGGAGGAATCGATTAAAAGAGACACCAAATTTTAGTGTGTCATAATGATAAGAAAGAAAGCATTGCAGGAGTGGCCAGAGAAGAATTGTTATTTTAAATTGGAGTGAAGTGCTTCATGTTTGTGGTGAGAAGTGCACCGTGTTTATGGAGAGAAGTGCTCCATATTTTTTGGTGAGAAGTGCAAGGAAAATGTTTGTGGAGAGAAGTACTCCACTTTTATCAAGAGAAGTGCTCCACGTTTATGGTGAGAAGTGCATCATATTTGTGAAGAGAAGTAATTCAAGTTAATGAATAGAAGTTCTCTATGTTTTATGGTGAGAAGTGCACTATGTTTGTTGACTGAAGTGATCCACCTCTTTCGTAACATTCAGAGAATTTTATAAGTACTTGATCTTCGTAAAAATCATAAGGTGGTTGGTCCCACAGTTGACAACTTTTGACCTAGTTACCATTGACCAAGATTGACCAAAACTTGCAGAAAATAATTTTATATTATTTAAGTAATTATCATATTTTTTATGGTATTTTTTAGGAGTTTTTAAGGTGGTCATAATTAATGGTGTTTAATCCTTAATTAAGTGATTAAACAATGATTAAAAGAAAAAGGAAAATATATATTTATTCAAATATATCAGCTGCGTTTTTGAACCCATTAAGTTGTTTTTCTCATATGGCAAGTTGCAAAGAAACACACTTTGCTTTCCATGTCATCAATCCAAGTGACATACATCATCGACCATCCAGTTTCCTCAAATCTCCACCATTCAATCCACCCAACTTCTCCTATAAATAAACCCCCACTCCAACCCATTTTCTTCAAGATAAAGAGCCACAAAATTGCTGGGATTTTTTTAAGAAGTGTCTCTCTTCATCTCTTTCAAATTTTATACATACAATTCTTCTCAAAAACCTTCTCTCTCTTCTATATACTTACATATATACAAGGTTTTTGAAACCCAAGCTTAGCTTCACCCAACCAAGCTTTATCCCACCAAGTGAGCTCATCCACTACCACTTCCCGGCCTCCCGAAGGGCTACCCAAGTTTGACCAAAGTGCCAAAATCCGTCCGAACCTCCGGCGAATTTTTCCGGCGAACTTTTCGAACCGTTCTTCAAAAGTGATAACTTTTAACTTCTTATTTGAGTTCTTTTTATTTGAGATTTGTACTTAACTTTTCTACTTCATCTTAAGCTCTAATACAAGATCTCTTATAAATAAAGTTCTCAAGGCAAAAGAGAACTAAAATTCGAACTCGGAATTCAAATAAGTACTTGATCTTCGTAAAAATCATTTCAACATGAAGATCTATAAAGATAAGTACTAAATCTCCAAGGGTGAGATTTTATTTGACACAAGTTCACGAGTTAGCCAATTATTTTCACGTTATTTAATTGGATCTTGGCTAACAAATATTCGTGCACATAAAATAATTACGAAGCATAAGTTTAATCCCTTCTAACATCTTTAGTGTTCCGGGGGATTATAACTTGATCTATGAACACTTCGTAATTTGTCAAATATCAAAACGGATTAAGTTCAGGAGTTAGCCAATTAATTTCACGTTATTTAATGGTATCTTGGCTAACACATATCGTGCACATAAAATATTACGAAATATAGTTTAATCCCTTCAAACATCTTTAGTGTTCTGGGGGATTATAACTCGATCTATAAACACTTCGTAATCATCCGTTATTTAAAGACGAATCAAATCCATGAGTTAGCCAATTAATTTCACGCTCTTTAATTGGATCTTGGCTGACACATATCGTGTATATAAACAATTACGAGACATATCGTATAAGCCCCTTCTAACATCTTTTAGTATTCCGTGGGGTTCTTATTCGATATATATAAACTACTCGTAATTATTCGTCTAAACTTCAAAAGCACGATCTTACGCCAATTACTTGCACTTCTCTTATTTGGATCTTGGCTAAGACAAATAAATCTTATACAAGTTCTTGAAGTTAAAAGTATGCTTTGACTACATAATTGTCAAAACATAAGTATACTAAAATCCTTAATCCTACGAGCGTAAAGGATAGGTTACAATTCCGAGATTGTAACTAAAGTATTCTTCGATCTAAAAATACGTAATCAAAAGAAGAAGAATACTAATGGAGTCATAAGCTATAAATGCTTTATATAAAAGACTTCTCATATAACTCCACAACTTCATTTAATCTACAAAGGAGTAGTTATAAAAATACTTGGACTATCATTTATTACCTTAAGTCAAGTATTCTTATTTAGTTTTAATATTTTTATTTGAATATTATACTATTTGTGGGCTAGTACAGTAACATACTAGTTCAAACCATCTTTTCTATACTTGGTTTGTTTCGTGGATTGTCTTATTAGCTTTGTAGTGAGGTGAAGTGACGTGAGGTGATTCTCGTTCTAAGACCCAAGTCCTAGACGTAATAACGGGGAGTTAGTAGTCTTTGCACCGTGAAGAAGAGGAAAGACTCGAGACCGGATCACTAAGATCCAAGAGTGACAAAAGCTAAGGAAGTCAAGTCCACACAAAGGTTCTACAATAACTTTGAAGAAATAGCGGGGAGTTATTGTCTAAGATAAGTTGTGTATGTATTACATTTATTTTGAGGTGGTGACCCTTGTGTTACGCACCAAGACAAATACTTGTAAGGGTGTAAAGGCTTCTCCGCCTACTAAAGGAGCGAGTTTATTATAAGGGAAAATCCTGAGTCCAGGAGAGGAGCTTGGGGACTGGAGTAGGGGTGAGCGAATCTATTAGAGGTTGCGCCATCACGAATCAGGATAAAATCACCGTGTGGTATTTTTTTTCCTTGCATTTTTATTTTCCGCACATATAAACTGCATAACCAGTCGGTAAAGTTTTAAAAAGGAATAAAATATTTTAAAATGCCATAACAATTTTTAAATTGGTATTAAGCTATTCGACCCCCCCTCTAGCTTAAAATAGTCCTCTTACGGGACCTTACAAATTATGATTCAAAAATGTATCTGAAATATTATTTAGATGGCCTTGTTTTAATGTTGATTGATTGTAGAAATATTTGTAATTGATTAGGCCATTTACGTGGAACTAATCAAAAAAGTTTGTCTATTATGAGCTTTATATAAAAAGTATTATGATGAATTAAATTAGAGTTATTTGTAAAATGTATCTCCTGATTTGACCCAAATGCACTTCTTTACCTATATTTTATATAACTGTACTTTGCATCCTCTTACTTTTTTAGACACGATAAATTTAACCCTTTTCGTTAAATTTCTTAAGATTCTCAGGGATATTTTAGGAAATTAAAATATTTAATTTAATTAGATCTTTATTTAAGCTTTTTGACCATCTAAACCATACTTTTCGAAAATAATTAAAGAACGAAAGTTGTAAAGAACGAAAAGATCTTTTCAAAATAATAACATTCAAAAATTTTCATAAAATTAACGAAGCTAAAATTAAATAAAATCTATACTTAATGAACTTATTAAAAAATTACAAAAAAATATTTTAAATTTTGAACCTTATTATTTCGAAAAGATCTTTTCATTTTCTACAACTTTCGTTCTTTAATTTTTTTCGAAAAATATCGTTTAGATGGTCAAAAAGGTTAAATAAATATAAAAATATAATTAAATATTTTAATTTTCTAAAATACTCCTGAGAAATTTAACAAATTTAACGGAAAGGTTGCAGCTTGTTGCGCCGAAAATAATAACGAGATACAAAGTACAGTTATATAAAATATAGGTAAAGAGGTGCAAATTGGCCAAATTAGAAAGATGCATTTTGCAAATTTATACTATTTATTAATAAGCGAAACCATATTTTATTGGTGCACAAAAAATACCAAATTACCAAATTTTGGTACTTACCAAACTTAAATTGACTTTTATTCAATCTAAATTTTATTTTTATTAGTCAGTGTTTATCCAAGCGTTTATTTACTTTTAACTTAAAAAATATTTTTTATCAATAATTAAGTAATATAAAATAATATTAATTAATGTTAAATTATTTAAAATAACAATATTTCGTTCATAAGATAATTATACAATTCGTTTCACAAAAATAAAACTATTATGTTAGATTTCTATAATAAGTAAAACAATATAGAACTAGAATTGTTATGAAAAATTTCATATTTGATTCGATTCCTTGTAATTACATAATTATTCTTTACACGTACCAATTTAATATTTCATATTAATATATTAATTTCGATCTGCGGTTCACACTACAAATACTAATTCGATATTTTAATCTGCTTCGCACGTGTTATCAACTATCTATAACAACTATCTATACTAATAAATGAAACCATATTCTATTAGATACAAAATTACCAAATCTTGGTACTCACTAGAAAAATTATATAACTATTTTAAAATTTTATATAATTAAACCTCAACTAACACAAATTGACTTCTACTCTCTTTTATACTTTGTTTTCACATTAATTTCTATTTGTTAGCGTTCATTCAAGTATCGATTTAATTTTAAATAATTGTATTAGTAAAAACTAACATGTTACATTAATATAACAACTAAAATAATTAGTTGTATAACTAGAATTATAACTAAATTTGCAAGTCATGTTAGTCAAAAAAAATAAAAATTTATACGGTGGAACTTTATAATTACACTTGATTTCGATTTCTTCTTCATAATTTAACAAATTTTTTAAATCTGTGTTTTGCATGAATGATTATGAGATTTAATTTTGTACAAATAATAACTTGATATTATTTTAAAATAATCTCCGTCGGTCCTTAGTACGGGATACCCACAGTAACTCATTAAATTATAACCTTCCACCAAACAACATATCTATTTCCCTCTTGCATACTTACAGGAGCATTCAGCATTTATGCTTCTTTGATGCACGATTGCAGTACTTCTGTTCAGTATTGCTATTTTGTACCACCGCTGTATCTTGCTCAATCATCGGAGCTTCATGCAAATTTGTATTCAAGTTTTGCTTTGCCACAAGAGAGAGTTTGTAAGCAATCTGTTAAAGGGTTTCGATCTTTGTAGGCATTGTGTAGTCATATATGTCTCGCCATTTTGAGAGAGAGCAGGTTTTAAAGCATAGAAGATTCTAAACTAATGGATAGTCATTCTCCCATGTTTTTGTATTTGCCAAATTTTTAGTCATGTTGTTAATTTTCTTTTTTTGCGTAAAGAAACAGCAGCACACAACATATAGTTCCTAAATATTACTGAGCCAAACATTATAATAGAAGGAACAGTACTCCTTTAAATTTTTATACATTAAACACCAACATATTGGCCATTATTTCACACATTCCATATTAGCCAAACCAGATAGGTGATGTTGGCAAGTGGAAATTATTTAGTACATGATGATTATCAGATTCATGTTTTAGCAGATAACTGGCACAATGGCAGCACCAATGACAGTAAGGCCAGTCTTCCAGGTGGTTCCATCACATCCATTCATCGAGAACTTGACAGTATTGTCACAGCCACTAGCTGTGTTGGTGAATTCACCAACCTTAAGTCCCACCCATTTATTCCTTGGCTTGGTCTGCAAATCTTCCTTATGCTCTTCAGTGCTTCCGTTGGGACGAGTAAGCTTAAGGGTCACTGGACCGTTCATGCAAGGATTGCTGTTAAGTTCCACGACAAAATACACTCCATATTTCACTCCCTTATTGAGGTTTCTAGCATTGTATGTTCCATCGATTTGTAGCCAGCATACTTCAATTAGTTCAGCAGCATCAAGAGCCTCGAAGCTGTACGTGTACATGGAATCAAATATCCCGTAAGAAAATGAATAACAGCAGACGGAAAAACTCAATATTATGTAAAAGTTATCTCAAATTACATATGCATGTAATTTTCCGGTTTTTGAGTTCTATAATAAAAACATCAAAAGCTTTCTAATATGTGCTATACATACTTGACTGGGCTGGTCTTGGAAACCCATTTCCAGTAGCGAGGGTCTGATCCCCAAACAATTGAGAGTTCCTTTGCAGTCAGAACCGCAGCGCAGGACTGGACCATATAGTAAACACAGGAGATATTTGAAAATTAAATTATATTGTACAAAATTTACATGAGCATTAGACATTAAGAACAAGTCATATGCAGGCATATCAGTATGTGCATGGTGCATCATGAATTAGTATATTTTTTGGCAGAATTATAATACTATTACAATATATATATAAGAATACCAAAATTAACTTACACTCTTGTCTTTCAGAGCCTGGAAACCTTGAGTCCACAATGATACGATATCATCTCGCTGCACTTGAGCCATCTTCCTTGCTAGTAGAGAATTAGAAGTCCTTGCTTAACGAGCTTTGTTTTCTTGTGCTGTGCCAATTCTCTTTTCCTGAAGCTGTATTTATAGCATCATAGAGGGTCCTATTTGTCCACTTACTGATAGTTACCCTTTGCCTTATCTATTGTAGTAAGATTCTATGTTTCATTATTCCTTGCTTTTATTAAATAAGTGGAGCTTAGATAAAAGATTCATAAATTATTGATGCAAATTGTGCGGTAATAAGCCTAACTGGAATCTCGTACCTTTCTGTTTTTATTGAAATATTCGTCCGCAGCTTCGACACTTCGCGGATAAGGCATCTCCCCGGCCGAGAATAACCTTCCGCTACCAGTTGTTTCTCTAATCTGTGGACACAGGTATAGCCATGGTTTACCCCAAATATTGGACGCATCCATGTCCCCCGGATAAGGAGCCCCTACCAGATTACAAGACAAGTGATTCCAAGATTTTGGTTGCAAAGTGCAGGATACTCTGAAATCTCCAAACAAGGACACCCGTTGACTACAGAGACAGAGCTCTCAAAACACACACCAATGTTAACCCCACATCCCCAATGAGGACGCTCACTGACTACAGGAGGAGGTCTTTCGTCCAAGCATATCCCTGGAGGTCTCTGACCACGGACACCGCCTTTCTGTAGTTGCATTATATAAAGGAGTTCTTCGATAGAGTACATGCAAAAAATATGTTAGTAATAATAATATCCTTCCCTCTTAAAGCATCCAAAGAATATGTCCAAGTAATATGTTAAAGTTCAATTTTATATCATACTGATCATTAAGGCGCGCCCTAACACTCTCATGTTTTGGTGCCACCTTACATCATTAGTTAAAATCTTTCTTCTCCATAATCCGAGGGTGCGCCCTAGCTTATAGAATGTGAGGGTTTTTCCATACTATGGGTGTGCCCTAACATTTTGAGTTTATGGGCTAACTCATGTTTTCATCGTTCAGGGGGCACGCCATTCGATATTAGGGTTTCCACAATCTGTTCTTCATAGAGGGTGCACCCTTACTTTATCTAGAAAGTGGGCTTGCCTTATTTTAACCTTTTTGCCCTAATTTTCTCTAATTGATCCGTTTTTTACCCGGATAATACTTGTACCAAATTTTGGGCATAACAACTACCCCCCAAATTTCGTATGCTATTGAAAATGGGATTGAAATTTTTAGCCTTCTTTATCGTTTATAAAAATTTGTATAAGTTAATTTAAAACTCAGGGCGCGCCCTTACAATAGGGCTAAGGGCGCGACCTTTGAAGTTAAAAAGCCATATTTATCATGAGTAGTAGGCGACGTGATTGATGAGATATGACAGCTGTCACACATCTCTTTCACCTATGAATATCAATTTTTTCACTTTTTTTCTTTTTACTTTACTCTTTTACTTTACCTTTTCGCTCCTAAAAAGACCACTAGCGTCGATTGAAGCTTCACTCGCTCGAAAACAACCTGTTCTTCATCATTTTTAAACCTTTTTTTGATCAATTTCTTCATCAATAAAAAAGGTACACCGTACTTCTTATATTTTCAGATATCATTGAGTAGAATACACATAATGTTGTTGTGACTGTTTATCTTCTATCTTTTATGTTCTTCATAGTTGTGGTTGTTGATGTGTATGTATATCTTGTATTGTCAATATAGATCCATAATTTTAGAATTTCGAAATTTGAATTCATCTTTCCGGAATTTCAACCGTTACCCTAGGGTTATCTGCGCCCAATTCAGATTTAGGGCGCGCCTTAAAGGATTTGTAAGAGATATACCTTTATTATAGCAAAAGTATAAATGACCGCCATATAAATTAGGGTGCACCATCTTAGTATAGGGCACGCCATGTGTCTCCTCACATTGTTTTTATATTATAGTAATACTTTAAAGGATCCGTATGTTAAGCATGTCACGCCATCGCATATTAAGGCGGACCTTCCCCTTTTATAAAGTTTTTTCTGTCATTTTTTTTTCTTATTTCTTCTAGGGACGCGCCCTCAATAGGCTTTTACGTTTATTTTGACAGCTGGAAGACGAGGGCACGACCTCTCCTTTCCATTCATTCAAGGATTTCTGCACTAAACTAGGGATCTATTCTCCCTCAACCACTCCTTTCAAGTCAGATCTTTCAGACGCTCACAGAACCCCCGAGTTCTTAAAACAAGAGGCGCGCCTTATTCAAGACTTTAAAGAAGGCAAACTCATGGAATACTTCTCAAATGACTCATATTTAGATGATATCCCATTGGCCCAAAGAAAGGGTTAGAAGAAGTTGATTTCCAAGGAAAGATCAACACCCCTTGTGGACACTGATTTGGATGATTGGCTCGAAGACCTAAATTCTGATAGATACAGGGGTGTCGAAATAGGTGTCAATATGGAAGATGGGCCGTCTAAGGTAACTTATAGATCAATTTCTCCAACTATGTCTGCTCAATCATATTTAAATACTGAGGGCGCGCATGAAAAAGGCTCTCCCGTTTTGCGAGATGAAATGAATTTTTTCGACGAAGACACTTATCAGTTTTCAAATTCTCCTGAATCTTCGCCCGTCCCCTTTGTTAATTGGGAGGTTTCTGACAGCGAAGTTGATTTTGATTGGAGCAAGTACAAATAATGCACTAAAGCTGTGAAGAAACGCTTCAGAAAAGAGCAAGGGAAATTATTCTGCGTGGGGCTTTTATCCAATTGTTCAGATGAGCAACTTGAGTGGTTGATAAAGTTTTACGACATGGAGGGCATGTGGGCGCGCCCTTTGAGTATGATGCGCTCCCATCTCTTTAGGATCCCCAGAATAGTTACTAGCCTAAAGCTGGGTTCTCTAGGTATAGGTGCGCCCTTACATCCCTATATTGGGAATGTAATTGAATTGTATGACTTGGCGCCCCTTCAACTATCACCAAATAATTATAAGTTAGTTATGGCTTTCTACATCCTTTACATGGATTTAAACTTCCCCCAACCAACTATGGATGAAGTAAGTCATTTCTTTAGCCTTCGCAAGTATGATCAAGGCTATTATTACTTGGTGGTCAACAAACAGCACAACAAAAATGTTGATATGCTCAAGGCTATTATTACTTTAGCCTTCGCAAGTATGCTCGTCACGAGGTCCAACTTAATGCGAGTCGAGATTATATCCGATTTAGTTGGGACCAAATGTTAATATGTAAAATTTAGGAAGGACAACCCAATTTCTCGTGTCATAAATGTTGATATTGATGATGAGGTAGAGGAAGAAGAATATGAATATAGCTTTTTTTAAAGTGAACCTCCACTAGGTTCGAATTGTTTTTTCTATATCTTTTTTTAGACTAAGTGCTTTTCATTGAGGCGCGCCTCCATGTTAGGGCGCGTCCTTTGCTTTTTCTTGATTATAGGAGAATTATGTTTATCTGTTAAATGTCATGGCGTGCCCTTGGGGCGTTCCTTTATTTTATTAATACTACGTCACATTTTCCTTTAATTGCATGTGATTGTTATTTTTATTTAATAATGTCAAGTAAACTGCTTGGGTATCATTTCATGAGGACCCGCTCTATAAATAAGGCATGCCTTTTTTTAACCGTATTAACTGATTTTCTTGGCACTTATGCAGATATGGACCGGCCAAGAATCCCCAAATCATTCGGGATGCGCCCTTGTGATAAGCCAAAAGCTTGTGTGCAAAAGAAGGATGCACAAAAAACTCAATCATCTACTCCAGCTCCTATTCCTATCTCTCAGCCTACTCATGTGCCAAAGAGAACTGTCGTGGATCTGACTGAAGGCCAAGGCACGCCTAACAAACTCCAGCTCCTTTGCTTCTTAAGCACTCAGCTATCTTGAGCATTTGGGATATGTCTATATTACAGATGAAGAGGTTAAATCATGGAAAGTTATGGACCTAGAAGAGTCCATTAAGGCTTTTATCAAAGTTTTCGGCCAACTATTGTTCCATTCCATCCAAGTTGTGGACAGGTTACTTGAGGAGAAGGCGCGCCTTGAAAGATTGCAGGAAGACAACAACATTCTTCAAAACTATCTCAAATACAAAGATCTCCTTCATGTCAAAGACAACAAATCCAGAGACTCCCAAATCTCCTTCCTGAAGGGTGAACTTGAAAACCAGGCGTCCCAACTCAACACTGCCAATGTAACTATCACCAATCTACATAATGAGCTGGCTGAAATGAAGTTGAGGGTGGAGCATCTTGAAGTGTAGTAAAAGAATGGATGGTTGGACGAGAAGAAGGATATAATTGATAAGGCCTTTGCTTGCGGCTTTCATCACTACAGAATTCGTTTCGTAGCAAATGATCCTGATTACTCATTTGAAAATTTTAGTGAAGACACTGTAGCTGAGATGCTTGAATTCAAGCAAGAATATGCTGAAGAGAACAAGGAGAGAAAGATTGAGCTTGGACTGGAGGAAGATGATGGTGCACCCACGGGTGAAAATATTCAAGGAGAGGGTGTGCCTGAAGTCGGTCCTTTCGTTCCTCTTCAAGTCATTCCCTCAAGTGGAGATACTTAGGGCGCGCCCTGAGATTACTTTTCTTTAATCTTATTCAATCAGTTGTCTTAATACTTGAGGTGTCAGCCCTCTCTTGATGCCGTGCAAAATGCAAGACTAAGTATTTTGTTACTACTTTGTGTACTTTGTTCTTTCTGTTTTATATAACAATTGTTTTGCTCTAAAATTTTCCCTTGTTTATTCTATAGATGTTTTCCAGACATATTTCTTCTTAGCATAAAAACCTCCAAATTTTCCAAGTCAATTTTATTAGGGCGCTTCCATAGATGAGGCGCGCCCTGAAGCTTTTGCTTCTCTTAAATTTAGGATACTTTATTATCAGTCTTATAATATGTTTTCTAATATTGTATATACAGGAGTCAACTTGTTTTTCTGTGAGTACTAATGACTTAGTGTGCAAAATTGTTCAAGTAAATAATAGGACATGTCTTTTGATATTCCTTATGTAGGAGTAAGCTTGTTTACCTAAAATTCTAGCTGCAGAACAAAGGTTTTTTCTTTGAAGTTTAATTTCTATCAGGGCACTTCCAAAAGGAAGGCGCGCCTTTCAGGGATATACTTTAGATTTCAGTTGCGGAATAAAGAACTTTTTTGAAGTTAATTTTCGTCAGAGTGCTTCTACCATTAGGGCGCGCCCTGAATTGCAATTCTTGTATTTTAGGATATTGACATAATATCACGAGCACGTCATAAAAGATAACAACTCTTAAAGCGCGTCTTTGCAAGTATGTAATTAGATAACTTTTCTTGAATTTTATTCATAATACGCTCTAGTACAAGAATTGCACCAGTCACATGGCTACTATGCTATGTGGGGAAATTATTTGAAAATTTTGATCCTTCAACTAGTTCTAAGATATGTAGTTACATATACTACCCCCTAGGCTAGGAGGAATTATTTTCTACTAGTCTATTACATAAAATCAATCATAAAAGTAAAGGGGCCAAAGCCACACCCTATTGATAATACTTTCGCAAATGCTCTACATTTCAGGCCCGGGTAATGAGCTTGCCATCCAAATCTTCCAAATGATAAGTCTCTTTCCAAAGTATAGCTTTGACCTTGTACGACCCTTCTCAATTAGCTCCAAGCACTCCATGCTGAGCTTTCTTCGTATTTGGCATGACCTTTCTCAAAACAAGGTCTCCCACTTTGTATGGTATGAATTTCACCTTTTTGTTGAAATATATGGAAATCCTCTGCTGGTAAGCAGCAAGCTCCAACTGTAAATTTACCCTAGCCTCATCCAACAAATCCAAATGAAGCCTTTGATTGACTTTTGTATCTGTCTCATCGAACATATCTCTTCGCAACAATCCAGCTCCCACTTCCATGTGTACCATTGCTTCATACCCATAAGTTAACATGAAAGGGGATTCACCGGTGGTTGATCTTGGAGTTGTATTATAAGACCAGAGAACCATTGGTAGATGTTCTATCCAATCACCTTTCTTTTCCTCTAGCTTAGCTTTCAGAATATGTTTGATAAAAAATTTTATGGCCTCAGTCTGGCTATTACTCTGTGGATGATAAGCCGCAGCAACGTCTTTCTTAATGTGTAAATCTATACAAAATTTCTTAACTCTTTATTGTCGAACTATTTTCCATTATCAGATATGAGCTTATATGGAATCCCAAACCTGCATACTATGGAATTGAAGACGAAATCCTTGATTTTCTTTGCGGTGATCTTTGCCAAAGGCATAGCTTCTGCATATTTAGTAAAATAGTCGACGGCTACAACACCGTATTTGACACCCCCTTTTATTTTAGGAGTTCTCCAATGAGATTAATCCCCCACATAGCAAAAGCTTTGTGAGGATTTGGAGACGAAATGATTTAATATCGCAATCCTTCCTGTCAAGCTTGTACTTGCTTCATACTAGTGGGGGACTTCATATCCAGCAAAGCTTTGATTTTAGCCGGATTTGCTTCAATTCCTTGGTAATTTACCATGAATCCCAGGAACTTCCCTGACTCCACTCCGAATACGCATTCTTGTGGGTTCAGTTTCATCCTATCTTTTCTCAGAATGTTAAACATTTCTGCCAAGTGTGCCACATGATCTTCGGCCTCCTTGAATTTTACCAACATATCATCCACATACACTTCCATGGTTTTCCTTATTTGTCTTTTAAACATCTTGTTTACCAATCTTTGATAAGTATCCTCGGCTTTGATAAGACCAAACGGCATCCCGATATAGTAGTAGAGACCTCAATCAATGATGAATGAAATATGTTCTTGCTCAGGTTCATACATGGGAATTTGATTGTAACGAAGTATGCATCCATGAAACTCAGCAAAGTATACCATGTTGTGGCATCCGCTAACTGATCAATTCTTAGAAAAGAAAAACTATCTTTCGGGCATGCTTTGTTGAGATCAGTAAATTCCACGCAAGTCCTCCACTTCCCATTGGTATTTTTACCACCAGATTTTCCAACTATTCCGAGTAAAAGGATTCCGTGATCAACCCAAATCCCAGAAGTCTGTCAACTTCTTCAACCAGAGTTATAGCCCTTTCACCACTCACTACTCTGCACTTTTGTCGGACTGCTTTGTGCTTGGGATTGATGTTCAGGAGGTGGCACATAATATTCAGATCAATCCAACCATATCTGAGTGGCTCCATGCAAAAACATCAAGATTTTCCAAAAGAAACTTTGTGAGTTTTTTCTCCAGTTTTGGCTTCAGTTGAGAGCCGATCTTCAAAATCTTACTTGGATCCTTTTCATCAGCTTGGATTGAAACAATATCTTCTACTGTCCCCATCTTTTCTGTGGGAAGTGGAATTCGTGGATCTAAGTCAAGTTTTTTCATATCCATTTGAGAAGCCGCGTCCTTTAAGAGCATTAACTTCTTCTGAGATTTCTTTGGATGAAGGTGTGCCCTGTGTTAGAGGGGCATCAACTTCTCCTGAAACTTGTGGTGTTAAGGGCGCTCCCTCAGGAGGAGGGGCATCTACCTTGTTAGATATATTTGATAATGTCATGAGTAATATGATTTGTGTTTAGTTTTTTCAGATCTTACTTAACAGGACAAATCAGTACTTAACTGGAAATCAGTACTTATACTGAAGTTAGAACTTAAGTTGTCAGAATTTAAGTTATCAGGAGATAATATCAGGACTTAAGGAGACTTTCAGATAAGGAAGGCGGCTGATTGAAAGGAAAGAAGATCAAGACAAACGCAAGAAGAGATATGCATGAAGAAGGAATTCTATGAAGAATAGAATACCTGAAAGAAAAGATAACTAGTTGATATATTTTAGGAAGCAGAATTATATTCCATATCAATTAGAATTTATCTTGTAACTGTGTAGTATATAAACACAGACATAGGGTTTACACTATAAGTGTTATCATAATCGAAGTTATTATTTATTGTAACCCTAGCAGCTCTCGTGATAATTATTCATCACTGAGAGAGGACAGTTCCATATTGTAACAGAGTTTATTGTGTTAAATAAAATATGTTTTCTATGTTCTTATATTCGATTTGATTGTGATAAACACTGTATTCAACCCCCTTCTACAGTGTGTAAGACCTAACAAGTGGTATCAAAACAGATCTGTTAACACACAAACAGTTTAAGATCTAAAAACAATCATGTCTGAAGAAGAACAGACTTCAACCAAGCCCACCAAAACTGAAGAACCTCCAAAGACTCAAATTCATAATCGATATGAGACTATTAGAGTTCCCATACTGAAACCATCTGAATATCCCATATGGAAGGTGAGGATGTCTATGTTTCTGGAAGTTATAGATCCAGAATACCTTGACAGAATCAATGAAGGACCACACACGCAACCAAACTTTCTGTTGTAGTTGCAGGTGAACCAGCAAAGTCTGTTCCAAAGGAGAAGAGTGATTACACTGCTGAAGATATCTCATCGATTGCTAAGGATGCTAAGGTACGACACTTGCTGCATAGTGCCATTGATAATGTCATGTCAAATAGGGTAATTAACTGCAAGACTGCAAAGGAGATATGGGATGCCTTGGAGACAAGATGCCAGGGAACTGATTCAATTAAGAAGAACAGGAAGACTATACTTACTCAAGAGTATGAGCACTTTGACTCAAAATCTGATGAGTCATTGACTGGTTTATATGACAGATTTGTCAAACTCTTGAATGATTTGTCACTAGTTCACAAGGAATATGATCTTGAAGATTCAAATCTTAAATTCCTGTTAGCTCTTCCTGAAAGTTGGGATTTGAAGGCCACCACTATAAGAGACAACTATAATCTTGAAGAAACAACTCTTGATGAAATTTATGGGATGCTCAAGACTCATGAACTTGAGATGGAACAAAGAAGCAAGAGGAATGGAAGAAAGTCAAGGACAGTTGCTCTAAAGGCTGAGGAGGAATCCCCCAAAGCAGCTGCCTCAAGAAAAGGAAAAGGAAAAGCTCTCATCACAAAGTCTGATACTGAGTCATCAAGTTCTGATAGTGATGATGACTCAGAAACTGAAAGCTTACCTGAGATGGATGCTGATGAAGAGATGATGAAGCTGTGTGCTCTTATGGTGAAAGGAATCACAAGGATTGCATACAGGAAATTCAGAAAGGGGAAGAAATTTTCTAGGAAAGGTGCAAGTTCTGATAAGAAATGTTTCAGAAAATCTGAAGGCAAAGGAGGAAAGTCTGACAAAGGAAATTACTCAAATGTCAAGTACTACAACTGTGGTGAGAAAGGCCACATATCTCCTGATTGCAAGAAAATGAAGAGTGACAAAGGCAAGGCTCTTGTCACAAAGAAGAAAAGCTGGACAGACACTTCAGATTCTGAAAGTGAGGTGAACTATGCCTTGATGGCAAATGCTGATAGCAGTTCTGATAATGCTGAGTTAAAGGTACCTCAAACTACTTATGCTTTTCATACTGATGATATAGCTGAGTTGAGAAGATATCTTAAAACCATGTTCATTAGTTATAGAGATCAAACTTTAACATGTGAAAGATTAACTTCTGAAAATCTTGCTTATAAAAAGAGGAATGATTATTTAGAAAAAGGGTTAGTCATGTTCCATCAAACTCAGAAAGATAGAGATGATGCCTTTTATGTTAGGGATGAAGTACTTAAAATAAATGAATCTCTAAAATCTGAGTTAGAAAATGAAAGAGAGATTATCAGGACTTGGACTAACTCTGGCAGAACAACTCAGAATTTGTTAAGTAGTGGAAACTGGAAAGAAGGCTTAGGTTATGGAGATGATAAGAATGATAAGGGAACTGTAGAAATTGAGCCTATAGTTGTTAAACAAAAGCCAAAGGTTAATCCTGTTAAGTTTATAGCTATAAAGTCTAATATTGATAAATCATAAGTTAAAGAGAAATTAACTTCTGACAAACCAAAACTGGATAAGCCAACTGAAGTTAACATAGGCTTAATGACAAAGAATCAGCTTAAGCATAAGCTGAAAGATGTTAAGAATGTAAACAAGGTAAAACTCCCTAGGAAAAACAGGAATGGAAAGGAAGGTATGAATAAAAGTAATGATTATAAGCCTATTCCTAATGCTCCTAGAAAGAAATGTTATAACTGTGGAAATTATAACCATCTGGCTTTTTTTGCAGGAAAAATAAGAACATAAACTCCTTACCTTCAAAGTTAGGAGTTAAGAGTCAGTCTGTTAGATATAGGCCACAAAATCATTGTTTTCATTGTGGTAGTTTATGGCATTCCATTTATACTTGTAAGGAATATCATAGTTTGTACTATGATTATTATCAAATAAAACCTTCTTTAAAGAAAGTTAGTATTATTCCTTCTAGTGTAAGTTCTGATGCAAAGTCTGATAGTGTAAATGCTGATAAGAAAAATGTTAAAATAAACTTTGATGCTAAATCTGCTGCAAATGTTAACAAACTTAATAAGGCCAAAGGATCCAATAAAGTCTGGGTCCTTAAAACTAATCATTAGTGGTCTTTGTGATTGCAGGGCAACAGGAAAAACATCCTAATTCTGGACAGTGGATGTTCAGGACATATGACTGGAAATAAAGTCTGCTATCAGACTTTATGGAGAAAGCTGGCCCAAGTGTTTCTTATGGAGATGGCAACATGGGAAAAACTTTGGGATATGGCAATATCAATCTGGGGAATTTCATCGTTGAAAAAGTAGCTCTAGTCTCAGGACTTAAACACAATTTGTTGAGTGTTAGTCAAATCTGTTACAGAGGTTATCATGTGGACTTCTTTGAAGAACACTGTGAAGTTGTAAGCAAATCTACAGGCAAAGTTTTTCTGAAAGGATACAGGCATGGTAACATTTATGAAGCCAAGCTTTCAACAAGTACTGATGGTTCTGCAATCTGTCTGTTAAGTAGAGCATCAATTGAAGAAAGCTGGAATTGGAACAAGAAACTCTCTCATTTAAATTTCAACAATATAAATGAACTAGTCAAGAAAGATCTTGTGAGAGGTCTGCCAAAATCAGTATTTGCTCCTGATGGCCTTTGTGATTCCTGTCAAAAGGCAAAACAAAGAAAATCTTCATTCAAGAGCAAGACTGAATTTTTAATTCTTGAGCCTTATCACCAACTACATGTTGATCTATTTGGTCCAGTAATTGTCATGTCTATTGCAAAGAAGAAATATGTTATGGTCATAGTGGATGAGTTTACCAGATACACATGGGTGTATTTCTTGCACACAAAAAGTGAAACTGTATCTATCTTGATTGATCATGTCAAACAACTGGATAAAATGGTTAAAGACTCTGTGAAAATCATAAGAAGTGATAATGGCACTAAGTTCAAGAATTTGATTATGGAAGAATTCTGCAAAGACCAAGGAATCAAGTAGGAATTTTCTGCTCCTGGAACTCCACAACAAAATGGAGTTGTTGAAAGAAAGAATAGAACTCTCATTGAAGTTGCACGAACTATGCTTGATGGGGCAAATTTACCAACCTATTTTTGGGTTGAAGCTGTGTAGACTGCTTATTTTACTCAAAATGCAACACTCATTAACAAGCATGGAAAGACACCATATGAGATGGTGAAGAAAAAGAAGCCAAATCTGAAGTATTTTCATGTATTTGGATGCAAGTGTTTTGTTCTTAAGACTCATCCTGAACAGCTATCCAAATTTGATCTAAAAGCTGATGAAGGAATTTTTGTTGGATATCCATTTTCCACAAAAGCCTTCAGAGTCTACAATTTAAGAACAAGGGTTGTCATGGAATCTATCAATGTCTCTTTTGATGATAAGAAGATTACAGGACTTGAAGATTTCAAAGATCATGATCAGCTGAGATTTGAGAATGAAGTTTTAAATTTTGATACTGTAAATCCTGACAGTCTAAATCCTGACGGTCTAAATCCTGACAGTCCAAATCCTGACGGTCTAAATCCTGATAGTCTAAATCCTGATACTACAAACTCTGATGGATTAAACTCTGATGTTATTGAAACTGTGGTGACTACGCCAAAGGAAGATGCACCTGTGCAGGGGGGGCATAGTGAAGATACAACCACATCTCAAGAAACATCAGAATCTACAACTGGCTCTTCAAGTTCTGATTCATCAAGTTCTGATGGGCCAAGTTCTGATAATTCTGGGAACTCCAATTTTGAAGGATCCAACTCAGAGAGCATAATTTCAGGGGGAGCATCAGAAAAGGTTGATGAAGACAACATGGATCATGAGGGAGCATCCAGTTCTAGAGAAAATATTCCATCTGCAAGGAAGTGGACTAAATCACATACACCTGACTTAATTATTGGAAATCCTTATGCAGGTGTCAGAACTAGAACAGCTACATCAAATGAATGTCTCTATCACTCTTTTCTTTCTCAGACTGAACCAAAGAAAGTGGAAGAAGCTCTTCAAGATGCTGATTGGGTGCAAGCAATGCAGGAAGAGTTAAATGAATTTGAAAGAAATAAAGTCTGGACCCTAGTACACAGACCAAAGAACAGATCTGTTGTTGGTACAAAGTGGGTGTTCAGAAACAAAACTGATAGTGATGGCATAATTACAAGGAATAAAGCAAGGCTGGTTTCAAAAGGTTATTCTCAACAGGAGGGAATTGATTATGATGAAACATTTGCACCAGTTGCTAGATTGGAAGCCATAAGGATTTGCACCAGTCTTAGAGTTAACTATGGGGTCTGGTTTCTTAGGTGTGTCAGGTTCCTTACTATCCACCTTATTACCTGGGTCAGCTATGGATTTAGCTTTACTAGCTGGAACCTTAGAAGTCTTAGGGGAATCATCTTCCTTTTCTCTATCTTCAGCAATCAATTCCTCATTGATTAGTAAACTTACTTCATTCAAAGGTTCTGAAACAGACTCAGTGAATAACGGAGATACAACATCCTTAATAACATATGGAACCTTTTCTGAGATAAACATGTTTATCTCAGATGTACCACTATGTTTCTTATTTTTGAGCTTAGAATAGTCAAGTCCTATTGAAGTCTTAGATTTAAATCTTTGACGATCTATTATCTCCTTCTGAGTCAAAACTGCATTCTTAAACGCCTGTAACTTCTTTTCTAAGTCAGCAATTTGGGTTCTAAGAATGGCTTATATGTCTGCATTGTATTTAACCTTATTCTCTAGATATTCATTCTTTTACTTAAGGTCTTCTAGTCGAACTACAAGCAATTCTAGTTCTTTATTTCTAGAGATTAAACTCTCAGATTTAAGAACTAACTTATCATTTTCAAGTTTATATGCAAGCATGCTTGTATGAACATTATACAATTCTAAAGTAAGTTCATGCACAGTAGATTTGTATTCAGACATAGTCATATCTATAGTGGTAAGTTCAGGAACCTGAGATGACTGTGATGATTCCTCTGCAGAGTCTGCCATAAGAGCTAGATTCACGTACTCTTCCTCTTCATCCGAATCAGTATCATCCCAGCTTTTTCCTTCAGCAATGTATGCTCTTCCCTTTTCCTTCACCACATAAGCATTCATCTTATGTTTTAGCTTCTCATTCTTCCTTTTCAAATCTTCATAAGTTTCCTTCTTTTCATAGGAATCATTTGATTTTGCTGCCTTGGGCTTTCTGCAATCAAATGCAAAGTGTCCTAACTCATTGCAGTTGTAGCATCTAGTTTTACTCTTGTCTATCCAACTTGACTTGTAGCCTCCTCTGGAGCTTGACCCTGATGAGTAGCTTCCTTTCTGAAATCTTCCGGATGAACCCCTTGGTTTATAGTTGGGCTTTCTTCTGAATATAACATGACTAAATTTTGCAGCCATGTATGTCATAGATTTGTCCTCCAACTGTTCAAGTTCTTCCTGAGTATAAAACTCATTTTCATCCTCCGGCTCACCATGAGCAATTTCAACTACGACAATTTCTATAATTGTTGAGGAAGTGTAACCTTACTTTCTTGAATTTTAGGTTCATGAACTATAAGTGCAGTGGTTTTTGCAAGTGTCGTACTCTTACTGTCAATAGAACCGGGTCCATAGATAATAGCTCTCTACTCTTGCTCCAGCTCATGTGTTCTTAGCTTACCATAGATCACATACAGGGACATAGTAATAAAATATGCCCTTTCCCTGGTTGAAGTGTTCTTTTGTTCTAGGTGAACTGGGAGCGTCAACATAAACTTTCTGTTAGACTCTCGTATAGGGTAAACTTTCCCTTGCAGCTTTAATTCACTTAACAGTCTTGTATATCTCTCAAAGAGTGAAGACAGTGCTTCTCCGGGTTGAAGTTTGAATGCCTCATACTGAGTCATCAGAATATCCATCATTTTTCTTTAACTTCTTCTGTACCTTCCATTAAAAGCTCAATGGTATTTCATATATCTTTTGCACGGTTACATCCTAGAAGTTGATGACTCATATCTATATCGGTCGATTCCACAATTATGAGTTGAAGGCTTGTGTCGAGATTTATCAACTCCTTGTTAGTTTTCGTATATTTAGACAGATCCCTGGGAGTGGATGAGGAAGGAATTCTCACACCAGTTGTGGATGTGGATTCAGCAACTACTTTCATCGGAACATAAGGGTCATTCAGTAGTATCCCAATATAAAGTGGATTCAAAGCTTTCATAAACAACATCATCTTTTTCCTCCATAAGTTGTAATTATCTATATCGAATGGGGGAACCTTTATACTTCCAATTCTTTGGTTGTTCATCATCTTGGCGGAATTAAATTATTTAAGGTTCAAAACTTTCAAGAAATGAAAATTTTTAAAAATTAAAAAATTCAATAAATTTCAAGAACTTGTTCTTTCTCCGGATCTTGATTTATATGTCAATCAACAAGCTCTGATACCAATTGTTAGTCCCAAAGTATCGTAAAGGGGGGATTGAATACGATACTTACAATCTTTTTTGATTCGTTTCAAGTTCTTCGTTAAAAGTACGGAATTAAAATAACACAAAACAATTCGAGGAATATATTGTTTTATTAATATAAACCTTGAGGTTGCTACAATCTAATCAAGATATTGATTAGCTACAATAAATTCAGCAGCATAACAGTATGTTTACAAGAGTAATAAATGTGAAGCTTTAATGGAGCTCCCGTAAACTTTATGTGTTTGCTGAAGAAGATAACTGACTAAATTGAAATGCAATCATTTAGCTTCTTGTAGACTTTCAAATTTAATGGACAGGTGGCATGTTTGTATCCACACATTCCATTTAACTTTTTTGCAAACAAATCAATGAATACAACTTTTCTATGGCGACCAGGGAAGTTTTATATGGCGACCTGTATCTTTGCATATCCTCTATGGAGACTGCATATCCTCTATGGCGACTGCATATCCTCTATGGTGACCAAGAGAACCTTCTATGGTGACCAAAGGATTTACTTGAAGTCCTGAGATCAACTTAAAGTTCTATGGCGACCAAGTAGTAACAGATTGCTTCTTTGGCGTCTAGAGCTTCTATGGCGACCAAGGACTTCTATGGCGACCAAGAGCTTCTATGGCGACCATAGTGGAAGACTATTCTGACTTAGAGTATTCTTGCTCTTGCCAAATCATTCTTCATTGTATCAACATTTTCTTTTGTAACTGATTCAAGATTCCTTCTTGAATACTGATGTTTGGTGTACTGGTCTGGTTCAAAAACAACTAACATTGAGAGAATCCCAATTCAATCTGACTTGAGTTTCTGAACTGGTACAGATTGATGTTTATCCATTGCTTCTTTCACTAAACCCTTTATCTATAACACTTGGAATCAATTCATGTAACTGATGCTTAAAGTCCCTTATTCTTATTCTTCATGGATGCTTGAACATTACAATGAACTTCTTCCCATGATCTGTTAGAGGACTTATAGAGTCAATTGCATCATTTGGTTCTTTGTGTTTATCATGTCTTCATCTGTAGGGTTCCTGTGCTTCACAGTTTAATATTGTTTATCTGTTTCTGTTTTCATGTTAAGTTATAAATCCTCGATTACATGTTACATTATATTATGCCTTACAGGTGGCGCCGAAGGTTATAGTGGCCAAGGGAGCAGAATTTCCTTGACAGGAACATACAAAGAATCAAATCAAAGTCATTATAACACTCGTAGAAAAAGTAGGTATCTCCACTCTCCACTCTCCAGGTTCGTTAGTTCAAGGAACCAGGAAGAATGTAATTACACAATCGATCTTAGTTGGGTAATTGCTATGCAATATGGCTTGGTGAATAATGGTATCTCCGCATATTTACTTTTTATTCGTGGCCACTGCTTAGTCTACTGGTTTATTTCTCAACTCTCTGAACCAGATCCTTTACTCGATATGTAGAGACTTAAGTCTAATGCCATAACCCCGTAAGTTAGGCTTAGTGATAGTTTATTTTTCATTGCATTGCTACTCGAACTTGGATATTACACTGTTGAAATGATTCAAAATTGTAACTAAAATATTAATTATATATTCTTGTTTTAGTGTTGAACGATTGTAGAAATATGTATAATTGATTAGGTTATTTATGTGGCACTAATCAAGTAAGTTTGTTTATTATGAGAGTATTATGATAAATTAAATTATAACCTTCCACCAACAAAAAGACATGGTATCAAGAGATGTAATGGTCATAAGGGATTTGTGAGTGAAAGTATAACCATGACTTCTCAAAGGAGAGGTTCAAGTGTGTGGAGGGTTCAATTTGGGAAGGAGATACAACCTCTTGGAAACAACCCAACACTGAATCAAATCAAGATCTTGAAGGATGGGGCAACAGAGTATTTCTAGAAATATTATGAAGACGGATCAGGAGGAATCGCTTAAAAGAGACACCAAATTTTAGTGTGTCATAATGATAAGAAAGAAAGCATTGTAGGAGTGGCCAGAGAAGAATTGTTATTTTAAATTGGAGTGAAGTGCTTCATGTTTATGGTGAGAAGTGCACCGTGTTTATGGAGAGAAGTGCTCCATATTTTTTGGTGAGAAGTGCAAGGAAAATATTTGTGGAGAGAAGTACTCCACTTTTATGAAAAGAAGTGCTCCACGTTTATGGTGAGAAGTGCATCATATTTGTGAAGAGAAGTGATTCAAGTTTATGAATAGAAGTTCTCTATGTTTTATGGTGAGAAGTGCACTATGTTTGTTGACCGAAGTGATCCACCTCTTTCGTAACATTCCGAGAATTTTATAAGTACTTGATCTTCGTAAAAATCATAAGGTGGTTGGTCCCACAGTTGACAACTTTTGACCTAGTTACCATTGACCAAGATTGACCAAAACTTGCAGGAAATAATTTTATATTATTTAAGTAATTATCATATTTTTTATGGTATTTATTTAGGAGTTTTTAAGGTGGTCATAATTAATGGTGTTTAATCATTAATTAAGTGATTAAACAATGATTAAAAGAAAAAGGAAAATATATATTTATTCAAATATATCAACTGAGTTTTTGAACCCATTAAGTTGTTTTTCTCATATGGCAAGTTGCAAAGAAACACACTTTGTTTTCCATGTCATCAATCCAAGTGACATACATCATCCACCATCCAGTTTCCTCAAATCTCCATCATTCAATCCACCCAACTTCTCCTATAAATAAACCCCCACCCCAACCCATTTTCTTCAAGATAAAGAGCCACAAAGTTGCTGGGATTTTTTTAAGAAGTGTCTCTCTTCATCTCTTTCAAATTCTATACATACAATTCTTCTCAAAAACCTTCTGTCTCTTCTATATACTTACATATATACAAGGTTTTTGAAACCCAAGCATAGCTTCACCCAACCAAACTTTATCCCACCAAGTGAGCTCATCCACTACCACTTCCCGGCCTCCCGAAGGGCTACCCAAGTTTGACAAAAGTGCCAAAATCCGGCCGAACCTCCGGCGAATTTTTCCGGTGAACTTTTCGGACCGTTCTTCAAAAGTGATAACTTTTAACTTCTTATTTGAGTTCTTTTTATTTGAGATTTGTACTTAACTTTTCTACTTCATCTTAAGCTCTAATACAAGATCTCTTATAAATAAAGTTCTCAAGGCAAAAGAGAACTAAGATTCGAACTCGGAATTCGAATAAGTACTTGATCTTCGTAAAAATCATTTCAACATGAAGATCTATAAAGATAAGTACTAAATCTCCAAGGGTGAGATTTTATTTGACACAAGTTCACGATTAGCCAATTATTTTCACGTTATTTAATTGGATATTGGCTAACAAATATTCGTGCACATAAAATAATTACGAAGCATAAGTTTAATCCCTTCTAACATCTTTAGTGTTCTGGGGGGATTATAACTTGATCTATGAACACTTCGTAATTTGTCAAATATCAAAATGGATTAAGTTCAGGAGTTAGCCAATTAATTTCACGTTATTTAATGGTATCTTGGCTAACACATATCGTGCACATAAAATATTATGAAGCATAGTTTAATCCCTTCAAACATCTTTAGTGTTCTGGGGGATTATAACTCGATCTATAAACACTTCGTAATCATTCGTTATTTAAAGACGAATCAAATCCACGAGTTAGCCAATTAATTTCACGCTCTTCAATTGGATCTTGGCTGACACATATCGTGTATATAAATAATTACGAGACATATCGTATAAGCCCCTTCTAACATCTTTTAGTATTCCGTGGGGTTCTTATTCGATATATATAAACTACTCGTAATTATTCGTCTAAACTTCAAAAGCACGATCTTACGCCAATTACTTGCACTTCTCTTATTTGGATCTTGGCTAAGACAAATAAATCTTATACAAGTGCTTGAAGTTAAAAGTATGCTTTGACTACATAATTGTCAAAACATAAGTATACTAAAATCCTTAATCCTACGAGCGTAAAGGATAGGTTACAATTCTGAGATTGTAACTAAAGTATTCTTCGATCTAAAAATACGTAATCGAAAGAAGAAGAATACTAAAGAAGTCATAAGCTATAAATGCTTTATATAAAAGACTTCTCATATAACTCCACAACTTCATTTAATCTACAAAGGAGTAGTTATAAAAATACTTGGACTATCATTTATTATCTTAAGTCAAGTATTCTTATTTAGTTTTAATATTTTTATTTGAATATTATACTATTTGTGGGCTAGTACAGTAACATACTAGTTCAAACCATCTTTTCTATACTTGGTTTGTTTCGTGGATTGTCTTATTAGTTTTGTAGTGAGATGAAGTGACGTGAGGTGATTCTCGTTCTAAGACCCAAGTCCTAGACGTAATAACGGAGAGTTAGTAGTCTTTGCACCGTGAAGAAGAGGAAAGACTCGAGACCGGATCACTAAGATCCAAGACTGACAAAAGCTAAGGAAGTCAAGTCCACACAAAGGTTCTACAATAACTTTGAAGAAATAGCGGGGAGTTATTGTCTAAGATAAGTTGTGTATGTATTACATTTATTTTGAGGTGGTGACCCTTGTGTTACGCACCAAGACAAATACTTGTAAGGGTGTAAAGGCTTCTCCGCCTACTAAAGGAGCGAGTTTATTATAAGGGAAAATCCCGAGTCCAGGAGAGGAGCTTGGGGACTGGAGTAGGGGTGAGCGAATCTATTAGAGGTTGCGTCATCACGAATCAGGATAAAATCACCGTGTGGTATTTTTTTTCCTTGCATTTTTATTTTCCGCACATATAAACTGCATAACCAGTCTGTAAAGTTTTAAAAAGGAATAAAATATTTTAAAATGCCATAACAATTTTTAAATTGGTACCCCCCCTCTAGCTTAAAATAGTCCTCTTACGGGACCTTACAAATTATGATTCAAAACTGTATCTGAAATATTATTTAGATGGCCTTGTTTTAATGTTGATTGATTGTAGAAATATTTGTAATTGATTAGGCCATTTACGTGGAACTAATCAAAAAAGTTTGTCTATTATGAGCTTTATATAAAAAGTATTATGATGAATTAAATTAGAGTTATTTGCAAAATGTATCTCCTGATTTGACCCAAATGCACTTCTTTACCTATATTTTATATAACTGTACTTTGCATCCTCTTACTTTTTTAGACGCGATAAATTTAACCCTTTTCGTTAAATTTCTTAAAATTCTCAGGGATATTTTAGGAAATTAAAATATTTAATTTAATTAGATCTTTATTTAAGCTTTTTGACCATCTAAACCATACTTTTCGAAAAAAATTAAAGAACGAAAGTTGTAAAGAACGAAAAGATCTTTTCAAAATAATAACATTCAAAATTTTTCATAAAATTAACGAAGCTAAAATTAAATAAAATCTATACTTAATGAACTTATTAAAAAATTACAAAAAAATATTTTAAATTTTGAACCTTATTATTTCGAGAAGATCTTTTCATTTTCTACAACTTTCGTTCTTTAATTTTTTTCGAAAAATATCGTTTAGATGGTCAAAAAGGTTAAATAAATATAAAAATATAATTAAATATTTTAATTTTCTAAAATACTCCTGAGAAATTTAATAAATTTAACGGAAAGGTTGCAGCTTGTTGCGCCGAAAATAATAACGAGATACAAAGTACAGTTATATAAAATATAGGTAAAGAGGTGCATTTTGGCCAAATTAGAAGGATGCATTTTGCAAATTTATACTATTTATTAATAAGCGAAACCATGTTTTATTGGTGCACAAAAATACCGAAATACCAAATTACCAAATTTTGGTACTTACCAAACTTAAATTGACTTTTATTCAATCTAAACTTTATTTTTATTAGTCAGTGTTTATCCAAGCGTTTATTTACTTTTAACTTAAAAAATATTTTTTATCAATAATTAAGTAATATTAAATAATATTAATTAATGTTAAATTATTTAAAATAACAATATTTCGTTCATAAGATAATTATACAATTCGTTTTACAAAAACAAAACTATTATGTTAGATTTCTATAATAAGTAAAACAATATAGAACTAGAATTGTTATGAAAAATTTCATATTTGATTCGATTCCTTGTAATTACATAATTATTCTTTACAAGTACCAATTTAATAATTCATATTAATATATTAATTTTGATCTGCGGTTCGCACTACAAATACTAATTCGATATTTTAATCTGCTTCGCACGTGTTATCAACTATCTATAACAACTATCTATACTAATAAATGAAACCATATTCTATTAGAACACAAAATTACCAAATCTTGGTACTCACTAGAAAAATTATATAACTATTTTAAAATTTTATATAATTAAACCTCAACTAACACAAATTGACTTCTACTCTCTTTTATACTTTGTTTTCACATTAATTTCTATTTGTTAGCGTTCATTCAAGTATCGATTTAATTTTAAATAATTGTATTAGTAAAAACTAACATGTTACATTAATATAACAACTAAAATAATTAGTTGTATAACTAGAATTATAACTAAATTTGCAAGTCATGTTAGTCAAAAAAAATAAAAATTTATACGGTGGAACTTTATAATTACACTTGATTTCGATTTCTTCTTCATAATTTAACAAATTTTTTAAATCTGTGTTTTGCATGAATGATTATGAGATTTAATTTTGTACAAATAATAACTTGATATTATTTTAAAATAATCTCCGTCGGTCCTTAGTACGGGATACCCACAGTAACTCATTAAATTATAACCTTCCACCAAACAACATATCTATTTCCCTCTTGCATACTTACAGGAGCATTCAGCATTTATGCTTCTTTGATGCACGATTGCAGTACTTCTGTTCAGTATTGCTATTTTGTACCACCGCTGTATCTTGCTCAATCATCGGAGCTTCATGCAAATTTGTATTCAAGTTTTGCTTTGCCACAAGAGAGAGTTTGTAAGCAATCTGTTAAAGGGTTTCGATCTTTGTAGGCATTGTGTAGTCATATATGTCTCGCCATTTTGAGAGAGAGCAGGTTTTAAAGCATAGAAGATTCTAAACTAATGGATAGTCATTCTCCCATGTTTTTGTATTTGCCAAATTTTTAGTCATGTTGTTAATTTTCTTTTTTTGCGTAAAGAAACAGCAGCACACAACATATAGTTCCTAAATATTACTGAGCCAAACATTATAATAGAAGGAACAGTACTCCTTTAAATTTTTATACATTAAACACCAACATATTGGCCATTATTTCACACATTCCATATTAGCCAAACCAGATAGGTGATGTTGGCAAGTGGAAATTATTTAGTACATGATGATTATCAGATTCATGTTTTAGCAGATAACTGGCACAATGGCAGCACCAATGACAGTAAGGCCAGTCTTCCAGGTGGTTCCATCACATCCATTCATCGAGAACTTGACAGTATTGTCACAGCCACTAGCTGTGTTGGTGAATTCACCAACCTTAAGTCCCACCCATTTATTCCTTGGCTTGGTCTGCAAATCTTCCTTATGCTCTTCAGTGCTTCCGTTGGGACGAGTAAGCTTAAGGGTCACTGGACCGTTCATGCAAGGATTGCTGTTAAGTTCCACGACAAAATACACTCCATATTTCACTCCCTTATTGAGGTTTCTAGCATTGTATGTTCCATCGATTTGTAGCCAGCATACTTCAATTAGTTCAGCAGCATCAAGAGCCTCGAAGCTGTACGTGTACATGGAATCAAATATCCCGTAAGAAAATGAATAACAGCAGACGGAAAAACTCAATATTATGTAAAAGTTATCTCAAATTACATATGCATGTAATTTTCCGGTTTTTGAGTTCTATAATAAAAACATCAAAAGCTTTCTAATATGTGCTATACATACTTGACTGGGCTGGTCTTGGAAACCCATTTCCAGTAGCGAGGGTCTGATCCCCAAACAATTGAGAGTTCCTTTGCAGTCAGAACCGCAGCGCAGGACTGGACCATATAGTAAACACAGGAGATATTTGAAAATTAAATTATATTGTACAAAATTTACATGAGCATTAGACATTAAGAACAAGTCATATGCAGGCATATCAGTATGTGCATGGTGCATCATGAATTAGTATATTTTTTGGCAGAATTATAATACTATTACAATATATATAAGAATACCAAAATTAACTTACACTCTTGTCTTTCAGAGCCTGGAAACCTTGAGTCCACAATGATACGATATCATCTCGCTGCACTTGAGCCATCTTCCTTGCTAGTAGAGAATTAGAAGTCCTTGCTTAACGAGCTTTGTTTTCTTGTGCTGTGCCAATTCTCTTTTCCTGAAGCTGTATTTATAGCATCAAAGAGGGTCCTATTTGTCCACTTACTGATAGTTACCCTTTGCCTTATCTATTGTAGTAAGATTCTATGTTTCATTATTCCTTGCTTTTATTAAATAAGTGGAGCTTAGATAAAAGATTCATAAATTATTGATGCAAATTGTGCGGTAATAAGCCTAACTGGAATCTCGTACCTTTCTGTTTTTATTGAAATATTCGTCCGCAGCTTCGACACTTCGCGGATAAGGCATCTCCCCGGCCGAGAATAACCTTCCGCTACCAGTTGTTTCTCTAATCTGTGGACACAGGTATAGCCATGGTTTACCCCAAATATTGGACGCATCCATGTCCCCCGGATAAGGAGCCCCTACCAGATTACAAGACAAGTGATTCCAAGATTTTGGTTGCAAAGTGCAGGATACTCTGAAATCTCCAAACAAGGACACCCGTTGACTACAGAGACAGAGCTCTCAAAACACACACCAATGTTAACCCCACATCCCCAATGAGGACGCTCACTGACTACAGGAGGAGGTCTTTCGTCCAAGCATACCCCTGGAGGTCTCTGACCACGGATACCGCCTTTCTGTAGTTGCATTATATAAAGGAGTTCTTCGATAGAGTACATGCAAAAAATATGTTAGTAATAATAATCTCCTTCCCTCTTAAAGCATCCAAAGAATACGTCCAAGTAATATGTTAAAGTTCAATTTTGTATCATATTGATCATTAAGGCGCGCCCTAACACTCTCATGGTTTGGTGCCACCTTACATCATTAGTTAAAATCTTTCTTCTCCATAACCCGAGGGTGCGCCATAGCTTATAGAATGTGAGGGTTTTTCCATACTATGGGTGTGCCCTAACATTTTGAGGTTATGGGCTAACTCATGTTTTCATCGTTCAGGGGGCGCGCCATTTGATATTAGGGTTTCCACAATCCGTTCTTCATAGAGGGTGCACCCTTACTTTATCTAGAAAGTGGGCTTGCCTTATTTTAACCTTTTTGCCCTAATTTTCTCCAATTGATCCGTTTTTTACCCGGATAATACTTGTACCAAATTTTGGACATAACAACTACCCCCCAAATTCCGTATGCTATTGAAAATGGGATTGAAATTTTTAGCCTTCTTTATCGTTTATAAAAATTTGTATAAGTTAATTTAAAACTCAGGGCGCGCCCTTACAATAGGGCTAAGGGCGCGGCCTTTGAAGTTAAAAAGCCATATTTATCATGAGTAGTAGGCGACGTGATTGATGAGATATGACAGCTGTCACACATCTCTTTCACCTATGAATATCAATTTTTTCACTTTTTTTCTTTTTACTTTACTCTTTTACTTTACCTTTTCGCTCCTAAAAAGACCACTAGCGTCGATTGAAGCTTCACTCGCTCGAAAATAACCTGTTCTTCATCATTTTTAAACCTTTTTTTGATCAATTTCTTCATCAATAAAAAAGGTACACCGTACTTCTTATCTTTTCAGATATCATTGAGTAGATTACACTTAATGTTGTTGTGACTGTTTATCTTCTATCTTTTATGTTCTTCATAGTTGTGGTTGTTGATGTGTATGTATATCTTGTATTGTCAATATAGATCCATAATTTTAGAATTTCGAAATTCGAATTCATGTTTCCGGAATTTCAATCGTTACCCTAGGGTTATCTGCGCCCAATTCAGATTTAGGACGCGCCTTAAAGGATTTGTAAGAGATATACCTTTATTATAGCAAAAGTATAAATGACCGCCATATAAATTAGGGCGCACCATCTTAGTATAGGGCACACCATGTGTCTCCTCACATTGTTTTTATATTATAATAATACTTTAAAGGATCCGTATGTTAAGCATGGCACGCCATCGCATATTAAGGCGGACCTTCCCCTTTTATAAAGTTTTTTCTGTCATTTTTTTTCTTATTTCTTCTATGGACGCGCCCTCAATAGGCTTTTCCGTTTATTTTGACAGCTGGAAGACGAGGGCACGACCTCTCCTTTCCATTCATTCAAGGATTTCTGCACTAAACTAGGGATCTATTCTCTCTCAACCACTCCTTTCAAGTCAGATCTTTCAGACGCTCACAGAACCCCCGAGTTCTTAAAACAAGAGGCGCGCCTTATTCAAGACTTTAAAGAAGGCAAACTCATGGAATACTTCTCAAATGACTCATATTTAGATGATATCCCATTGGCCCAAAGAAAGGGTTAGAAGAAGTTGATTTCCAAGGAAAGATCACCACCCCTTGTGGACACTGATTTGGATGATTGGCTCGAAGACCTAAATTCTGATAGATACAGGGGTGTCGAAATAGGTGTCAATATGGAAGATGGGCCATCTAAGGTAACTTATAGATCAATTTCCCCAACTATGTCTGCTCAATCATATCCAAATACTGAGGGCGCGCATGAAGAAGGCTCTCCCGTTTTGCGAGATGAAATGAATTTTTTCGACGAAGACACTTATCAGTTTTCAAATTCTCCTGAATCTTCGCCCGTCTCCTTTGTTAATTGGGAGGTTTCTGACAGCGAAGTTGATTTTGATTGGAGCAAGTACAAATAATGCACTAAAGCTGTGAAGAAACGCTTCAGAAAAGAATAAGGGAAATTATTCTGCGTGGGGCTTTTATCCAGTTGTTCAGATGAGCAACTTGAGTGGTTGATGAAGTTTTACGACATGGAGGGCATGTGGGCACGCCCTTTGAGCATGATGCGCTCCCATCTCTTTAGGATCCCCAGAATAGTTACTAGCCTAAAGCTGGGTTCTCTAGGTATAGGTGCGCCCTTACATCCCTACATTGGGAATGTAATTGAATTGTATGACTTGGCGCCCCTTCAACTATGACCAAATAATTATAAGTTAGTTATGGCTTTCTACATCCTTTACATGGATTTAAACTTCCCCCAACCAACTATGGACGAAGTAAGTCATTTCTTTAGCCTTCGCAAGTATGATCAAGGCTATTATTACTTGTTGGTCAACAAACAGCACAACAAAAAGAGTTTTTCATCTGGAAAGTTCAGTCATGAGAAAGGGTGGAAAGAAAACTTCTTTTACTTGTATAATGTCCCAAGAATCAATATCCAATTCAACACTACATCAAGTAATGGCGCGCCTTAACTTTTTGTAAGTTTCCTTCTTTCTTTTCTTTTCCTACATTTTACCTTTCTCATACAACAGATAAACCTTCTGTATGAGAGCTAGAGGGTGCGCCCAAAGCTCGTACAGAAGCTTTACTAAAGATTGCGACAGAGAAATGGAACCTGAAAATGCTTGTCACGAGGTCCAACTTAATGCGAGTCGAGATTATATCCGATTTAGTGGGGACCAAATGTTAATATGTAAAATTTTAGAAGGACAACCCAATTTCTCGTGTCATAAATGTTGATATTGATGATGAGGTAGAGGAAGAAGAATATGAATATAGCTTTTTTTAAAGTGAACCTCCACTAGGTTCGAATTGTTTTTTCTATACCTTTTTTTAGACTAAGTGCTTTTCATTGAGGCGTGCCTCCATGTTAGGGCGCGTCCTTTGCTTTTTCTTGATTATAGGAGAATTATGTTTATCTGTTAAATGTCATGGCGTGCCCTTGGGGCGTTCCTTTATTTTATTAGTACTACATCACATTTTCCTTTAATTGCATGTGATTGTTATTTTTATTTAATAATGTCAAGTAAACTGCTTGGGTATCATTTCATGAGGACCCGCTCTATAAATAAGGCATGCCTTTTTTTAACCGTATTAACTGATTTTCTTGGCACTTATGCAGATATGGCCAGGCCAAGAATCCCCAAATAATTCGGGATGCGCCCTTGTGATAAGCCAAAAGCTTGTATGCAAAAGAAGGACGCACAAAAAACTCAATCATCTACTCCAACTCCTATTCCTATCTCTCAGCCTACTCATGTGCCAAAGAGAACTGTCGTGGATCTGACTGAAGGCCAAGGCACGCCTAACAAACTCCAGCTCCTTTGCTTCTTAAGCACTCAGCTATCTTGGCCCTTTGGGATATGTCTATGTTACAGATGAAGAGGTTAAATCATGGAATGCTATGGACCTAGAAGAGTCCATTAAGGCTTTTATCAAAGTTTCCGGCCAACTATTGTTCCATTCCATCTAAGTTGTGGACAGGTTACTTGAGGAGAAGGCGCGCCTTGAAAGATTGCAGGAAGACAACAACATTCTTCAAAAATATCTCAAATACAAAGATCTCCTTCATGTCAAAGACAACAAATCCAGAGACTCCCAAATCTCCTTCCTGAAGGGTGAACTTGAAAACCAGGCGTCCCAACTCAACACTGCCAATGTAACTATCACCAATCTGCATAATGAGCTGGCTGAAATGAAGTTGAGGGTGGAGCATCTTGAAGTGTAGCAAAAGAATGGCTGGTTGGACGAGAAGAAGGATATAATGGATAAGGTCTTTTCTTGCGGCTTTCATCACTACAGAATTGGTTTCGTAGCAAATGATCCTGATTACTCATTTGAAAATTTTAGTGAAGATACTGTAGCTGAGATGCTTGAATTCAAGCAAGAATATGCTGAAGAGAACAAGGAGAGAAAGATTGAGCTTGGACTGGAGGAAGATGATGGTGCACCCACGGGTGAAAATATTCAAGGAGAGGACGTGCCTGAAGTCGGTCCTTCCGTTCCTCTTCAAGTCATTCCCCCTAGTGGAGATACATAGGGTGCGCCCTGAGATTACTTTTCTTTAATCTTATTCAATCAGTTGTCTTAATACTTGAGGTGTCAGCCCTCTCTTGATGCCGTGCAAAATGCAAGACTAAGTATTTTGTTACTACTTTGTGTACTTTATTCTTTCTGTTTTATATAACAATTGTTTTGCTCTAAAATTTTCCCTTGTTTATTCTATAGATATTTTCCAGACATATTTCTTCTTAGCATAAAAACCTCTAAATTTTCCAAGTCAATTTTATTAGGGCGCTTCCATAGATGAGGCGCGCCCTGAAGCTTTTGCTTCTCTTAAATTTAGGATACTTTATTATCAGTCTTATAATATGTTTTCTAATATTATATATACAGGAGTCAACTTGTTTCTCTGTGAGTACTAATGACTTATTGTGCAAAATTGTCCAAGTAAATAATAGGACATGTCTTTTGATATTCCTTATGTAGGAGTAAGCTTGTTTACCTAAAATTCTAGCTGCAGAACAAAGGTTTTTTCTTTGAAGTTTAATTTCTATCAGGGCACTTCCAAAAGGAAGGCGCGCCTTTCAGGGATATACTTTGGATTTCAGTTGCAGAATAAAGAACTTTTTTGAAGTTGATTTTCGTCAGAGTGCTTCTATCATTAGGGCGCGCCCTGAATTGCAATTCTTGTATTTTAGGATATTGACATAATATCACGAGCGCGTCATAAAAGATAACAACTCTTAAGGCGCGTCTTTGCAAGTATGTAATTAGATAACTTTTCTTGAATTTTATTCATAATATTCTCTAGTATAAGAATTGCACCAGTCACATGGCTACTATGCTATGTGGGGAAATTATTTGAAAATTTTGATCCTTCAACTAGTTCTAAGATATGTAGTTACATATACTACCCCCTAGGCTAGGAGGAATTATTTGCTACTAGTCTATTACATAAAATCAATCATAAAAGTAAAGGGGCCAAAGCCACGCCCTATTGATAATACTTTCGCAAATGCTCTACATTTCAGGCCCGGGGAATGAGCTTGCCATCCAAATCTTCCAAACGATAAGTCTCTTTCCAAAGTATAGCTTTGACCTTGTACGACCCTTCTCAATTGGCTCCAAGCACTCCATGCTGAGCTTTTTTCGTATTTGGCATGACCTTTCTCAAAACAAGGTCTCCCACTTTGTATGGTATGAATTTTACCTTTTTGTTGAAATATATGGAAATCCTCTGCTGGTAAGCAGCAAGCTCCAACTGTAAATTTACCCTAGCCTCATCCAACAAATCCAAATGAAGCCTTTGATTGACTTTTGTATCTGTCTCATCGAATATATCTCTTCGCAACAATCCAGCTCCCACTTCCACGTGTACCATTGCTTCATACCCATAAGTTAACATGAAAGGGGATTCACCGGTGGTTGATCTTGGAGTTGTATTATAAGACCAGAGAACTGTTGGTAGCTGTTCTATCCAATCACCTTTCTTTTCCTCTAGCTTAGCTTTCAGAATATGTATGATAAAAAAATTTATGGCCTCAGTCTGGCTATTACTCTGTGGATGATAAGCCGCAGCAATGTCTTTCTTAATATGTAAATCTATACAAAGTTTCTTTAACTCTTTGTTGTCGAACTATTTTCCATTATCGGATATGAGCTTATATGGAATCCCAAACCTGCATACTATGGAATTGAAGACGAAATCCTTGATTTTCTTTGCGGTGATCTTTGCCAAAGGCATAGCTTCTGCATATTTAGTAAAATAGTCGACGGCTACAACACCGTATTTGATACCCCCTTTTCTTTTAGGAGTTCTCCAATGAGATTAATCCCCCACATAGCAAAAGCTTTGTGAGGATTTGGAGATGAAATGATTTAATGTCGCAATCCTTCCTGTCAAGCTTGTACTTGCTTCATACTAGTGGGGGACTTCATATCCAGCAAAGCTTTGATTTTAGCCGGATTTGCTTCAATTCCTTGGTAATTTACCATGAATCCCAGGAACTTCCCTGACTCTACTCCGAATACGCATTCTTATGGGTTCAATTTCATCCTATCTTTTCTCAGAATGTTAAACATTTCTGCCAAGTGTGCCACAAGATCTTCGGCCTCCTTAAATTTTACCAATATATCATCCACATACACTTCTATGGTTTTCCTTATTTGTCTTTCAAACATCTTGTATACCAATCTTTGATAAGTATCCTCGGCGTTGATAAGACCAAACGGCATCCCGATATAGTAGTAGAGACCTCAATCAATGATGAATGAAATATGCTCTTGGTCAGGTTCATACATGGGAATTTGATTGTAATGAAGTATGCATCCATGAAACTCAGGAAAGTATACCATGTTGTGGCATCCACTAACTGATCAATTCTTGGAAAAGAAAAACTATCTTTTGGGCATGCTTTGTTGAGATCAGTAAATTCCACGCAAGTCCTCCACTTCCCATTGGTTTTTTTACCACCAGATTTTCCAACCATTCCGAGTAAAAGGATTACGTGATCAACCCAAATTCCAGAACTCTGTCAACTTCTTCAACCAGAGTTATAGCCCTTTCACCACTCACTACTCTGCACTTTTGTCGGACTGCTTTGTGCTTGGGATTGATGTTCAGGAGGTGGCAAATAATATTCGGATCAATCCAACCATATCTGAGTGGCTCCATGCAAAAACATCAATATTTTCCAAAAGAAACTTTGTGAGTTTTTTCTCCAGTTTTGGCTTCAGTTGAGAGCCGATCTTCAAAATCTTACTTGGATCCTTTTCATCGGCTTGGATTGAAACAATATCTTTTACTATCCCCATCTTTTCTGTGAGAAGTGGAATTCGTGGATCTAAATCAAGTTTTTTCATATCCATTTGAGAAGCCGCGTCCTTTAAGAGCATCAACTTCTTCTGAGATTTCTTTGGATGAAGGTGTGCCCTGTGTCAGAGGGGCATCAACTTCTCCTGAAACTTGTGTTGTTAAGGGCGCTCCCTCAGAAGGAGGGGCATCTACCTTGTTAGATATATTTGATAATGTCATGACTAATATGATTTGTGTTTAGTTTTTTCAGATCTTACTTAACTGGACAAATCAGTACTTAACTGGAAATTAGTACTTATACTGAAGTCAGAACTTAAGTTGTCAGAACTTAAGTTATCAGGAGATAATATCAGGACTTAAGGAGACTTTCAGATAAGGAAGGCGGCTGATTGAAAGGAAAGAAGATCAAGACAAACACAAGAAGAGATATGCATGAAGAAGGAATTCTATGAAGAATAGAATACCTGGAAGAAAAGATAACTAGTTGATATATTTTAGGAAGCAGAATTATATTCCATATCAATTAGAATTTATCTTGTAACTGTGTAGTATATAAACACAGACATAGGGTTTACACTATAAGTGTTATCATAATCGAAGTTATTATTTATTGTAACCCTAGCAGCTCTCGTGATAATTATTCATCACTGAGAGAGGACAGTTCCATATTGTAACAGAGTTTATTGTGTTAAATAAAATATGTTTTCTATGTTCTTATATTCGATTTGATTGTGATAAACACTGTATTCAACCCCCTTCTACAGTGTGTAAGACCTAACAAGTGGTATCAAAACAGATCTGTTAACACACAAACAGTTTAAGATCCAAAAACAATCATGTCTGAAGAAGAACAGACTTCAACCAAGCCCACCAAAACTGAAGAACCTCCAAAGACTCAAATCCATAATCGATATGAGACTATTAGAGTTCCCATACTGAAACCATCTGAATATCCCATATGGAAGGTGAGGATGTCTATGTTTCTGGAAGTTATAGATCCAGAATACCTTGACAGAATCAATGAAGGACCACACACGCAACCAAACTTTCTGTTGTAGTTGCAGGTGAACCAGCAAAGTCTGTTCCAAAGGAGAAGAGTGATTACACTGCTGAAGATATCTCATCGATTGCTAAGGATGCTAAGGTACGACACTTGCTGCATAGTGCCATTGATAATGTCATGTCAAATAGGGTAATTAGCTGCAAGACTGCAAAGGAGATATGGGATGCCTTGGAGACAAGATGCCAGGGAACTGATTCAATTAAGAAGAACAGGAAGACTATACTTACTCAAGAGTATGAGCACTTTGACTCAAAATCTGATGAGTCATTGACTGGTTTATATGACAGATTTGTCAAACTCTTGAATGATTTGTCACTAGTTGACAAGGAATATGATCTTGAAGATTCAAATCTTAAATTCCTGTTAGCTCTTCCTGAAAGTTGGGATTTGAAGGCCACCACTATAAGAGACAACTATAATCTTGAAGAAACAACTCTTGATGAAATTTATGGGATGCTCAAGACTCATGAACTTGAGATGGAACAAAGAAGCAAGAGGGATGGAAGAAAGTCAAGGACAGTTGCTCTAAAGGCTGAGGAGGAATCCCCCAAAGCAGCTGTCTCAAGAAAAGGAAAAGGAAAAGCTCTCATCACAAAGTCTGATACTGAGTCATCAAGTTCTGATAGTGATGATGACTCAGAAACTGAAAGCTTACCTGAGATGGATGCTGATGAAGAGATGATGAAGCTGTGTGCTCTTATGGTGAAAGGAATCACAAGGATTGCATACAGGAAATTTAGAAAGGGGAAGAAATTTTCTAGGAAAGGTGCAAGTTCTGATAAGAAAGGTTTCGGAAAATCTGAAGGCAAAGGAGGAAAGTCTGACAAAGGAAATTACTCAAATGTCAAGTGCTACAACTGTGGTGAGAAAGGCCACATATCTCCTGATTGCAAGAAAGTGAAGAGTGACAAAGGCAAGGCTCTTGTCACAAAGAAGAAAAGCTGGACAGACACTTCAGATTCTGAAAGTGAGGTGAACTATGCCTTGATGGAAAATGCTGATAGCAGTTCTGATAATGCTGAGTTAAAGGTACCTCAAACTACTTATGCCTTTCATATTGATGATATAGCTGAGTTGAGAAGATATCTTAAAACCATGTTCATTAGTTATAGAGATCAAACTTTAACATGTGAAAGATTAACTTCTGAAAATCTTGCTTATAAAAAGAGGAATGATTATTTAGAAAAAGGGTTAGTCATGTTCCATCAAACTCAGAAAGATAGAGATGATGCCTTTTATGTTAGGGATGAAGTACTTAAAATAAATGAATCTCTAAAAACTGAGTTAGAAAAGGAAAGAGAGATTATCAGGACTTGGACTAACTCTGGCAGAACAACTCAGAATTTGTTAAGTAGTGGAAACTAGAAAGAAGGCTTAGGTTATGGAGATGATAAGAATGATAAGGGAACTGTAGAAATTGAGTCTATAGTTGTTAAACAAAAACCAAAGGTTAATCCTGTTAAGTTTATAGCTATAAAGTCTGATATTGATAAATCAGAAGTTAAAGTGAAATTAACTTCTGACAAACCAAAACTGGATAAGCCAACTGAAGTTAACATAGGCTTAAAGACAAAGAAGCAGCTTAAGCATAAGCTGAAAGATGTTAAGAATGTAAACAAGGTAAAGCTCCCTAGGAAAAACAGGAATGGAAAGGAAGGTATGAATAAAAGTAATAATTATAAGCCTATTCCTAATGCTCCTAGAAAGAAATGTTATAACTGTGGAAATTCTAACCATCTGGCTTCTTTTTGCAGGAAAAATAAGAACATAAACTCCTTACCTTCAAAGTTAGGAGTTAAGAGTCAGTCTGTTAGATATAGGCCACAAAATCCTTGTTTTCATTGTGGTAGTTTATGGCATTCCATTTATACTTGTAAGGAATATCATAGTCTGTACTATGATTATTATCAAATAAAACCTTCTGTAAAGAAAGTTAGTATTATTCCTTCTAGTGTAAGTTCTGATGCAAAGTCTGATAGTGTAAATGCTGATAAGAAAAATGTTAACATAAACTCTGATGCTAAATCTGCTGCAAATGTTAACAAACTTAATAAGGCCAAAGGATCCAATAAAGTCTGGGTCCTTAAAACTAATCATTAGTGGTCATTGTGATTGCAGGGCAACAGGAAAAACATCATAGTTCTGGACAGTGGATGTTCAGGACATATGACTGGAAATAAAGCCTGCTATCAGACTTTGTGGAGAAAGCTGGCCCAAGTGTTTCTTATGGAGATGGCAACATGGGAAAAACTTTGGGATATGGCAATATCAATCTGGGGAATTTCATCGTTGAAAAAGTAGCTCTAGTCTCAGGACTTAAACACAATTTGCTGAGTGTTAGTCAAATCTGTTACAGAGGTTATCATGTGGATTTCTTTGAAGAACACTGTGAAGTTGTAAGCAAATCTACAGGCAATGTTGTTCTGAAAGGATAAAGGCATGGTAACATTTATGAAGCCAAGCTTTCAACAAGTACTGATGGTTCTACAATCTGTCTGTTAAGTAGAGCATCAATTGAAGAAAGCTGGAATTGGAACAAGAAACTCTCTCATTTAAATTTCAACAATATAAATGAACTAGTCAAGAAAGATCTTGTGAGAGGTCTGCCAAAATCAGTATTTGCTCCTGATGGCCTTTGTGATTCCTGTCAAAAGGCAAAACAAAGAAAATCTTCATTCAAGAGCAAGACTGAATTTTTAATTCTTGAGCCTTATCACCAACTACATGTTGATCTATTTGGTCCAGTAAATGTCATGTCTATTGCAAAGAAGAAATATGTTATGGTCATAGTGGATGAGTTCACCAGATACACATGGGTGTATTTCTTGCACATAAAAAGTGAAATTGTATCTATCTTGATTGATCATGTCAAACAACTGGATAAAATGGTTAAAGACTCTGTTAAAATCATAAGAAGTGATAATGGCACTGAGTTCAAGAATTTGATTATGGAAGAATTCTGCAAAGACCAAGGAATCAAGCAGAAATTTTCTGCTCCTGGAACTCCACAGCAAAATGGAGTTGTTGAAAGAAAGAATAGAACTCTCATTGAAGTTGCACGAACTATGCTTGATGAGGCAAAGTTACCAACCTATTTTTGGGCTGAAGCTGTGCAGACTGCTTATTTTACTCAAAATGCAACACTCATTAACAAGCATGGAAAGACACCATATGAGATGGTGAAGAAAAAGAAGCCAAATCTGAAGTATTTTCATGTATTTGGATGCAAGTGTTTTGTTCTTAAGACTCATCCTGAACAGCTATCCAAATTTGATCTAAAAGCTGATGAAGGAATTTTTTTGGATATCCATTTTCCACAAAAGCCTTCAGAAACTATAATTTAAGAACAAGGGTTGTCATGGAATCTATCAATGTCTCTTTTGATGATAAGAAGATTACAGGACTTGAAGATTTCAAAGATCATGATCAGCTGAGATTTGAGAATGAAGTTTTAAATTTTGATACTGTAAATCCTGATAGTCTAAATCCTGACGGTCTAAATCCTGACAGTCCAAATCCTGACGGTCTAAATCCTGACAGTCTAAATCCTGATACTACAAACTCTGATGGATTAAACTCTGATATTATTGAAACTGTGGTGACTACGCCAAAGGAAGATGCACCTGTGCAGGAGGGCATACTGAAGATACAACCACATCTCAAGAAACATCAGAACCTACAACTGGCTCTTCAAGTTCTGATTCATCAAGTTCTGATGGGCCAATTCTAATAATTCTGGGAACTCCAATTTTGAAGGATCCAACTCAGAGAGCATAATTTCAGGGGGAGCATCAGAAAAGGTTGATGAAGACAGCATGGATCATGGGGGAGCATCCAGTTCTAGAGAAAATATCCCATCTACAAGGAAGTGGACTAAATCACATACACCTGACTTAATTATTGGAAATCCTGATGCAGGTGTCAGAACTAGAACAGCTACATCAAATGAATGTCTCTATCACTCTTTTCTTTCTCAGACTGAACCAAAAAAAGTGGAAGAAGCTCTTCAAGATGCTGATTGGGTGCAAGCAATGTAGGAAGAGTTAAATGAATTTGAAAGTAATAAAGTCTGGACCCTAGTACACAGACCAAAGAACAGATCTGTTGTTGGTACGAAGTGGGTGTTCAGAAACAAAACTGATAGTGATGGCATAATTACAAGGAATAAAGCAAGGCTGGTTGCAAAATGTTATTCTCAACAGGAGGGAATTGATTATGATGAAACATTTGCAACAGTTGCTAGATTGGAAGCCATAAGGATATTTTTGGCTTATGCTGCTCACAAAAAGTTTACAGTCTTTCAAATGGATGTAAAAAGTGCTTTTCTTAATGGAGAATTGGAAGAAGTATATGTTGAACAACCTCTAGGTTTTGTAGATTCAAAATTTCCTAATCATGTCTACAGACTTGACAAAGCACTCTATGGCCTTAAGCAAGCTCCAAGAGCATGGTATGAGACATTAGCTCAGTTTCTTCTGGAAAGTGGATTTAACAGAGGGACTATTGACAAAACATTGTTTTATCTCAATCATGGAAAGGAGTTACTTTTGGTGCAGATATATGTTGATGATATCATTTTTGGTTCTACAAATGACAGACTTTGTAAAAGGTTTGCCAAACTAATGCAGTCAAGATATCAAATGAGTATGATGGGAGAACTTAGCTATTTTCTGGGCCTTCAAGTCAAGTAGAATACAGAAGGAACTTTTATTTGTCAATCTAAGTACACCAGAAATTTGTTGAAGAAATGTGGAATGCAAGATTGTTCAAGTGCATCCACTCCTATGGCCACTGCAACAAAATTGGATAAGGATACTGGTGCATCAGTAGATATTACTGATTACAGAGGTATGATTGGCTCACTACTCTATCTAACTGTAAGTAGACCTGATATCATGTATGCTACCTGTCTTTATGCAAGATTTCAAGCAGATCCAAGAGAACCTCACTTAACAGCTGTGAAAAGAATTTTCAAATACCTAAAGGGTACAGCTGATCTGGGATTGGGGTATCCTAGAGAATCATACTTTAAGCTAATAGGTTACTCAGATGCAGATTTTGCAGGATGCAAAATTGACAGGAAAAGCACAAGTGGAAGCTGCCAATTTCTTGGAGGCAGATTAGTTTCTTGGTTTAGCAAGAAACAGAAGTCAATTTTCACATCAACTGCAGAAGCAGAGTACATTGCTGCAGGAAGTTGTTGTGCACAGATTCTTTGGATGAAGAATCAGTTACTGGATTATGGGTTAACATATTCTAAAATCCCTATTTACTGTGATAATCAAAGTGTTATTGCTATGACAGGTAATCCAGTTCAACAATCAATGACAAAGCACATCAGCATTAGGTACCACTTCATAAGGGAACATGTGGATGAAGGTACAGTGGAATTTCATTTTGTTCCAATAGATCAACAACTAGCAGATATCTTCACAAAACCACTATGTGAAGCAACCTTTACAAGATTGGTAAATGAACATGGAATGGTTTCAGGTTCTTTTTCTAAATCTGCTTAGTTTATGTTCCGGTACATCAGACTTTATGATCAGTATTTACAAATATTACTATCTTTGTGAGTTCTGTGCCTAAATTGAAAATTTGCTTAAATGTTGATTGTTGTCTAATGTGAATTTCTAAACTCTGATAGTGATATGAATGTTTCTGTGACTATTCAATCCAATGAGGATAATTATCCTACATGCTGAACTAGTAGTCTTTAATATACTAAAGATCCCATGTCTGAAGTAATTTTTTATGTGGAAATCTCTTAACACAAGCAAATTCTGATATTGAGTTTAGTTGAAGTTTACTTTGTGTATCTTATTACTAAGTCAAAAACTAGAATAGTGTTTCTTATTTGTCAAGTTCTGATGTTAGTAAATCTGATGGATGTACTAAGTGCTGATAAGCCTCACTTATCAATAGAAAAGAAAAGAAATAAAAATCAGGTACTCCTTTGAGATCTAGAGTAAATATGTGTGGAAGGGAAGACCCAAGTGCATTGCCGGTATTAAGTAATATGCATTAGAAAAGCAAAATAAAATTTTCTTGGTGACTTTTCACATTCTCTGATTAATGGAGAAATACTCTGATAATAGCATAAATTCTGATAAGCAGTTCTGACTCACTTACACTGAGAAGTCACTGTAAAAAGGAATTTCAAAAGATGCCTAAAATGAGCACAAAACAGTTGAGGTGGACTCTTGCATGAACTCATTCTATAGTAGACTTCAGAATAATGACAGATTTTAAGCAAAGTTCTTAGTTATGCCTTATTTCTAAGATGTACTGAAGTAAATCAGACTTTACTCTTTGTCTGATATTTAGCTTAATGCACATACATACACTCCATATGAATGATGAAAATTACTGTGGTGATAAATGTTATTTTGGATGAACTGTTTAAGTGTTAGTTGCATAAATTCTGAGGACAGGTTCTGATGGAAGTTCTGATGATTAAGTTATGATGTACCCATATCAGTATTTGTGTGAAGAATTACAGGGATAAACATTCACTTTTCGAGTAAAGAAACCATATTCTGATGACTTTTAAATTCTGATAATAATCAAGTTCTGATGCTGACGTGGCAGTATTTATTTACTTGGTTTATTTTTGGTCATTACATTAACGGTTACATTTTTTTTGGAATATTAGTTTATGTGAGATAAAGCATTAATAATCATTTGTTTAATGGGAGCAGTTTTTTTTTAAAAACTGAACGTGCAAAGTCATAATTGCTTATTTACCGTGCCCATTAACTTTTTCCTTAACTGCTGCATGTTTGACAGGTGTAAAGGTCTGTTCCACTCCTCATTAACTGTTGTAACGTGGGTTGTCTAAGTAAAAGAGATAAAAGATTTTCAAATCTTTTATTCATATTTTTATTCTATTTCACTCTCTCTCTCTTTTCTTATTCTCTCACATTTTCTGACGGTTCACTCTACAGACATTTCAACAAACACCTTTCAGGCAAACAAGTTTCTCACTAATTTCTGATGGCGCCCAAGGATTTAATTGTTGATGGAGCCAAGTTTGTACCAAATAACTATGCTGCAATCTTGAATAAGGCTAAATCTCCATCGGATTTGCACTTTGTGCAAGATTTCTTAGCAAATAGTGAGATTGGGTATGCTTTGACCCAACCTCAAGCCATTTCAAGCCAACAAGTACTGGCGTTTTGGCGGACTGGGATTTTTGATAATGGTGGTGCTACTGGTACTGCAAGCATAGTATTTGAAGTAAATGATGTTGAACATGTAGTTACTCCTGGGGCAGTTCGCAAAGCTCTCCACTTACCAGAAGGCTATATATTCTCAACAGTTGAGGGCCCTGTTCTACAGCAGCTTATGGCCAGTTTGGGTTATGAGAAAAGTCTGGGAAAGCTTGGGCAACTGAAAAGAGCAAATATCAGGAAAGAATGGAGCTTTTTCTTTGATTGCATCACTAAGGCATTCGCCAATACATGCTCAAATTTTGATGCTATTCCAATCATGAGTCAGCAAATCGGGTATGCTCTTATTCATCAAACTCACTTTGATTTTGCAAGTGTTGTGCTAGGTTTCATAGGGGATAGGAATGTAGTATACTTTGCTAGATTCTGTCAGCTTATATATACTTTTTGTTGTGCTGATGAACCCCTACCTACCACTGATTTAATTCCACCCTTTAAGCTTGCAAAAAAGGATTTTAATGATTTGTTAAATGCTGACATTAAGAAAACAGTGGTTAGACCCTTACAAATACCTCAGTTAGTAAAACAGATACTGGTAAATGATGATCCTCAAACCTACACATCTGTTTACCCTGATGTTCAACCCACATCCCGGCAACCACAACAGCCATCAGAACATACCACATCTACACAAACACCTCAAACTTCTCAACCTCAACCCTCAATCAGGACATATTTCAAAACATCACAGACATCTCAATCTCAACCTTCAGCACATCCTGTGAAGCCTTCATCTTCCAAACCCAAGAGGACTAAGAAGATGAGGAAGTAGCTAAGGAAGGGGGTCAGGAATCTCTGATCCCAACAGAACCAATTGTAATTGAATCACTTCCTTCAGCACAACCACAAACTGCTCAAGACAGAGTGCCTACTCCTCCTGTGTCACCTATAATTGAACAAGTACATACTGATGACCCAGGCACAAGTGCTGAGATTGATATTCATAACTTGATTGTGCCTGAGGTTTTGTACTTAGAAGCTCCACCAACTCACATCACTCCACCAACAACACCAATCCTAGATGCTGATTTTATTGAAGATATTCCTACTACACCAATTCTGAATCTGGATGATGACAATCAGATTTTAGGTGGGTATCAAGGTTTGGCTGTTGATCAGAACTTAGTTGGAGATCAGCACTTAGAGGATGATGTTGAAGCCTCAATAGCCTCTCATACTGTTCTTTTATCAGAGGATGCTGATTCTATAAGTTCTGATGGTGCTAATGATGAACTTACTGGTGAAACTGCTGCCACTGTAGATACTGATATAGCTGGTCCATCAGGACATGCACCTCAACAAGCTCCAAACAAAGCTGAATTAATCAAGAAGTTTGTTAGAGAAGAGGCACCAGTACCTTGGAGTGAAACTCCTAGAGGAAGGGAGTGGACTAAGGAATGGAACAAAGTTGATTTTATTCCTTCTTCAACCATACTTGCTGACCACTTGACCAAAGCTTATGCGATTCTACTCAATGATGATTTCAAGACACAGCTCAGAGTTACTGCACTAAGTACAAGGCACCTTCAAGGTCAACAATCTGTAACTCAGGCCAAGGTAGACAAGATTCAAGAATCCATAAATCAGCAAGATATGCTTGTCAAGCTGGATAAGACAAGGTTTTTCAAACCTACCTTTGACAGAGTTGAGTTCATTGAGAAAACTCAGGAGAAGCAACGGGCTCAGATTGATGAAATTTTGAAGAATCAAGCTTCTCATCAAAATCAACTCAATGAGATCCAATCCTCAGTGAAATTGCTTATCTCTCTTCTTTTACCTGCTAATACCAAAAAGGGGGAGAAAGTAATTAAGTCCAAATGCAAAACTGTTAAGACACTGAAGGGAAAGGATGATGAAAATGATGACCAGTGAAACTCTGGAATGGGTGGAGGTCATAGTCAAGGTAAAGGGTTTTCATCAAGAAAAGATGGAACTACAATTCAAAGAACAAGTTCTGATACTGGTAAAAGGATAAGTTCTGATACTGGTAAAAGGATAAGTTCTGATGAACATCTGGAACTTGATGAGGAAATTTCAAGACAGTTATTTCTGAAAGAAAATCCAGGAATGGACTTTGAGAGTCTAAAGGAAGAAGAAGCTAGACTTAAGTTAGAAAAAGTCAACTCCAAATCTAAAGCTTCTGCTGTTCCTAAGGCTAAAGGCATTGTGATAAAAGAAAGGACAAATCCTGAGGCAACTAAAGTCAAATCACAAGTGCAGATAGATCCAAGGTCCAAGGGCAAAGAAAAAGTTGATGAACCTGTAAAGGTTTATGTGCCATTCATGGATGAAGAAATATCTGATAAAGATGCTAGTCTTACTCTGATAAAAAGGAAGATTTCTCAAACAACCTCTGACATGGCTCATGTTGTTCAGAGTCAAGATATAGTAAGTTCTGATATGACAGTGAAGCAAGCAACCTCTAACATAACTCAAGTTGGCTTGATATCAGAAGATAAGGAAAAGGAAATCTCCGACATTGCTCATGTTAAACCTTCAAAGTTACTCCTACCAGGATTCACCAAAGCTAAACAGACTCAATCTTTGAAGACTGTAACAAGTGGTTTTGAAGCAAGAGTTGTTACAGGGAAAGAAGCTAGAGATAAATCTGGATTGGGTAGTGCTGATGAAAGAAGAATACAGAATACAACTAATGATCCAACTTCTTTAAGTGAACCAGGTGTTGGAGCAACTCCTGAAAGATTGAATCAGCTTGAATCTGTACAGATGGTTTACCATACATTTTTGAAAGAACACATCTTGTTATATTTTATGACAGATGGAAGGGTATACTATATTAGGCAGAATGCTATACCACTGAAGTATTTTGAGGAACTAGAACATGTTCTATTCTTACTTCAAGTGAAGAACAGATTAACAGATGGTGCTACAAATTATTTGAAGACTCAAATTCAAAGACAGAAGAAGCTTTACTCTGTAAAGTCTGACATCACATATTGTCCAAAGTACAGAGATCACAAAGGTGATATTTTCGAGATGAAGCCTAACTCTGCTAAGATTATAACTACTTTTCTGGGTTATAAGACTGTGAAATTCAATCTTGAGTCTGACAAGGCATATTTAATCAGACTAGATCAGGACATAAGGAAAGCAAGAATAAATGATCTCAGGGCTGCTATCTTTCAAATTGGCGAAGATATAGTTGAATTGAAGAATGCTAAAAGGAGGATGATTGATGAACTTCAATATGCTGTGAGATGTTTATTAAAGAACTATCTCAGAACAACTCCTGACATCAAAGAGATCAGTAATTGAAGCCAAGTCAAGATCTACAACTGCTCAAATTCTGATGTGTATACAGACTGAAGCTGTTATCAGAAGTTAAAGATGGTAAAGCTACAAGGACTGTAAGTTGTAGTTTTCTAGTCAAATTCTCATGCATTTGTACTTAATATTTTTGACATCATCAAATATCAGTTAAACTTGTATATTATGCTAAATTACAAGTTGGGGGAGATTGTTAGATATATTTGATAATGTCATGTCTAATATGATTTGTGTTTAGTTTTCAAATCTTACTTAAACAAGACAAATCAGTACTTAACTCGAAATAGCTTCTCGTGCTTCTTAGAACACTCCTTATAACGATGTCTTTACTTTAAGTCTCTATATATTTGTCTGCAAAGGCAGTAGAGTTCCTTTGCTAAACGAGATTGTTTTTAAGCAAAATTAAATCTAATTAGGTGGATGGTAACTGGTGAGTTAAATTACATGATACAGACATTGTGAATGGGTAAAAAATTCTGGTTAGGAAAGCGAGTTTACTCAGTCAGACTTTTATTCTCTGGATCAATAAACACTTGTTGGTTCACACCTCTGTGCTCAAAAATTGCGATAAACAATTACCACGATACCAAGTTGCGTATTTATTCTATTAGCAAAGAAATGGTAGAACAAATTGACTGATATTTTGTTGATTTGGGGATCAATTGCTTTATCTATTTTATGTAGAGTTGACTTTTTTTTGGTAGTATAAATGTGGACAAGCAGTAGGTCAGGAATCGGATCTATTAGTCTTGTTCTGTGGATGTAATCAGTATATAAGAAGTGAAATGCAGAGCTGTAGAATAACTGGTAATTGGTTCTATTATCACCAGAACCAACCCTATTATAATGCTTATCAGTTCCGCACCTATTATAATTCCTATCGGTTTAATACATCAGTAATGCACAAGCAGCAGCCCTAAATTCAACCCAAAAAGATGAATGTAAATAGAGTAAGTTAGAATAACTTCACTTGTATAATGTGACTGGTGAATAGTATAGTTAATTTGTTTATCTTTTCTTTTTCTTTGAAATTAACCTCTGCTGCCTAAAAAATGATAAAATATTAACAATAAAAGGGGAATCCATAGAATGGCATTGGTCTAATTTGTATATAAAACATCTGTCCTAATTGACTACTATGCCCTATATATTATTGACCTGCAACCTCACAAGCATGATCAATATGCTGGCAATGCTCGTGTAAATATAATTTGTGCCGAGCAGAGTGAAAACATTTTACAAACCAGTAGGGTAAAAATTTGCATGACCAATTTCCTGGCTTTACATGATGCCAGTCCAGTTTATTCTGTTTACTCAATTCTAGCAACTAGAAAAAAGCATGACACTCAAAACTCAATCTGGCAACTAAAAACCCATGTATTAACCCGGTTAATAACATCAATTACAGATCTCTGAACTCGGGTTATTTATTGAACACTTTTCATCTTACTTTGCACAACTCATCCACATGTATTCAGCATAAAACAAGAAACAGAAAGAAAACATCTACGCAACTACTCAATTTGCAACTTTATGTACAAGGAATTGCTACAGCTGCAGAAATAGAAATAAAAACCTTGTCATATTAATGTATTAGTTGACCATAATCCAACGACACCAATAGTATCAAGACACAAGCATTCGTAAAATTCTACATACATATCACCAAATATAGCATCTAAAATCATAGTCTCTCACAGCAATCAACATACACGGATCCCCTCAGATAAACAAGTGCTTGTACTCCCCATTCGCAAGCTTGCAAAGCTGATTAAAGTTAGACAAATCTGCGCAAACACAAACACACAAAACGCCCCCAAATCACTTCAAAAGAAAATAAAGCATAAATCATCAAAAATGAAGACACTATCTGAATCATACCAAATTGATCCCCAAAATTAGTCCCATTGTCGGACTGAATAGATTGAGGCCCTTGAGCAATCCCGATGATCTCGACAAACGTAGTAAGAGGAGCCGGAAGCTGTCCACTAACTGTAATTTGCTGATCATCGCATGATTTCCCAACAACGCCACCTCCATCGGTGCGTAAAACCTGAATCACAGTACGGACTCTTCGTCCCACATACATTCGCAAAAGCTCACCGTTCACAAAAGCAGCAGGGTTTGACGTATCCATATCCTTCAAATATATTCAAAATCATATAGATAACTACTGTCATTTCACATAATAATTCACATTGAATGTTATTAATATTAAATCAAATAATTTAAATAAGTATAATCCAAAAAACCTATCAATTATTCAATTAAACCCTAGGTTTGATTGTTTATAAGCACAGAAAAAGAGGTAAATGCATGAATTAATTCACTAAGTTTATTCTAGGGGTGCAATTGTTGAATGAAATCATGTATCATGTAATTATGTAATCCAGATAATCTATAACCGCTAGGTTAAATAAATTTAAAAGCAATGGAAGAGAATAAGAAAAGGGATAATTGAGTAGATTTACCTGATTAATAGAAGTGTGGGTGGAATTGAAATGTAGAGGAGAGGCGTAGGGGTTTGAAAGCAGCTATAGCGTACAAGATGAGTGTGTGTATAAAAGAAGTAGTTTTGGTGTGTAATGGCGGTAAGAATTCCCGCCTTTGTAATTTGGGTATGGATCAGGGTTGTTGGACTATTATTTTCAGGTCCACAGGCCCAGACAAATCAAAAAATATTTTTTCATGAACCGTTCTGTTTGCCTAAAAATATAAACTATGCATCACCATCACACATGCATAAAGATTAAATTAGTTTGATTTTTTCCATCCGGTAATGGCCTGCAGCAAGCCTTAACATTGGTTTTGAGTGTACTAATTAAACCTAATACATTTGTTTCCAGAATGCTTCCGCCTTCCAGTACCGCTAGCCAACTTTAGGCCATAACTCATATGTGACTTCAGGAACAGATACTGACAAAAGTAACAGTATTAAAATTATTGATACTTTAATCATATCAGAAAACGTCTACCCCAATATTCATATTTTACATCGTACTTAGTTTAATAGGCCTCCTAATAAACTAAACTAATCAGAAAAATTGAAGTGCTACCCAAAACAGATTCGTGACTCTTCCTTGCACCCCATGAAATATATTGTCCATGGAATGAAATATAATTGTTCCATACACGGATTGCAATGTTATATTCTCCGATCAATGACATCGGGTATATGTTTCATAGTAGATGCACCTAACCTGCCTTCCGAATTAGTATCAGGATTCTTAAGTACTTCAGCTTCAAAAGTTAGGTCTGCCACACTTAATAAAACGGTTCATGACCTTGAAAATGACTGAGGTGACCAACATAAAGACTCAACTCAGAAAACACAGACACCTTTTGAAATTTATGATTGTTGCTTGATAGTGGCTTGTTCATTCAACTACTTTGTGAAGCACGCAAGATGAAATCATTTTCATATATAGCATTTTGTTATAATTTTTATAAATGTACAATTTCTAAGACGACTTCATATGTGAGACAAATCATTTGACAGCACTTGGTTGACTATCAAAATATGTTCAACTTACTCATCACAAGTATATGTCCATCTATCATCTCCTAGTCTTCCTTCACCAGTTTGAAACCAGAATTTATCTACCCAGTCTTCAACATGCAACTTAATAAATTGATTAACACATTGGTCATCCACTAGTCCCCGTTGTTTGTTTGCAGTTATGAATTCATTCACTCCTCCAGCAGGTCCACGAGAAACTGATATGCAACAGCCCGCACTTCCGGAATATTAATTCTAAATCAAAACTAATACAAAAAAAATTTACTAATACGAAATTCTACTACCAAGATGACTATTACAAAAACGCAGCTAACGGAAGTCCAAAAGTCAATCTACGCCAAACCTATGGTTTTCGAACTCCAATGCTATCCAACTCGAACTCGTAAGCGAAACCTGAAATTTGTAAATAATGAGCTATACAGCCCAGCAAGAAAACAACCGATCCAAGTAGTTGACCAAGTAACACATACATATATAATAAAATTCGATAATCTATACGATACGATATACGAAACACACACTTTCGATACATAGTCTTATTCTTATTCTTATTTGATGCATACGATACACATAGCACATAGACAACAATAATTCATAATCAATAACTCATGCCACGACCACTACAACCCGTTAATAACGGTCCTAAATTTCCAGAAAACTGTCACTACAATCTGGTGACTACGGTCCTAAGTTCTTATTCGATATTTTCACAAACCATGGCACAAATCAAAGATTCAGAATTATCGTCTAGACACCACACATATACCTCAACATTACGTATACTGTAACACATTATACTTTCAAATATATCATCACTTAGCCCAAGTTTTAATAATCAAAGATAAACGCTTAACATATGATTTGGAATTAACACATGATTTGGAAAACACTAGCAATATCGATCGAAAACTTACCTCAAAACCTGATCAGATCTGAACTTAGCCTTTTTGATCATCTAAACGATGTTATCTTAAAAAATACAAAACACAAAGTTGAAGAGAACGAAAATAGCTTTCCGAAAAGTCCAGGATCACTGAATTCCGACTTACGATGAATTTACTACAAATTTTATAAGACTGTTGTTTTTTTGTGTACAAAAGCCCTACGAATTTTATGAATAAAAACGAGGAAAACGAATATGGTGTATTTATAACGATACAAAACCCTAGGTATTAATCTATAAGTTATCCATATTAGAATCTGATCCAAATTTTAGGCTCATTACTCTAATTCAATTTTATATCCTAGTCCATATCTAATTTTAATCATTTTTATTTTATTATTTTATTATTAATCTAATTTTAAAAATTACGGGATATTACAGATACCATAAACAGAGATTAAAGGCGGTGATAGCTTACAGGAACAATGATGTTTCATTAAAAGAGAGAGGAGTAAGAAAAAAAGCGTATTTACATATAAATAATAACACTATGATTGTGAGGTGCTTATCTGACATGATATTAGATGTCATGTTTCACAGGGGTTTCAACTTTACATAACTCAGTAACCACAAATTGTTGATGCTTGTTAAAATGGCTGGTAACGGGTTTACTTTGGTGCATTGAGTTAGTAAACTCCGACTTGTTAAGATTCCCCTAACTTAATCACCCACGCGCTTAAGTGGCTTCTACTAAAACTTTAAAACTTTAAAGGTATTATTCATCTACCATGTAAAAGAACTCTAATTTAGGAGAGGTCTTGAATTCACGTATCTTAGATATACTGAAATTATACTTGTTAATAGTTATGGTGGCTTAAATTGGTGACATGGTTAAAAGGGTTTAATTTTGTGCAAAGATTTCCTACATCAATTACCTGTTCACTCGATGAATGTAAACTGATAGAATTCCGGAGGAAATCACCTGCAACATCATAAAATATCTATTAGAACAAAATTTAGACACTTAACATGTTTTTGCTTTAGTTGAAATAGCAGTTATAATTTCGAGTTCTTTTAAGAAGCTCACTTCCTTCGGCAGCAAGGAGTCTTTGATTAAATGCACCAGGGGAATTTTCTTCTATAAATTGCTCCTCAGAGCATCTGGCACTTTTTTCATTTTGACTAAATCCCAGTTCATACCCTTTACCTAATTGGGACTATTGTTGCAATATTCCATGCTTTCTTTAGCGCTCTTTCTTTTATGGTTGGTGTTTCACGGAGACCTGCACGATATATTCATTCACATCTAAATTAAAAGCATTTGTAATATTATTATAGTTCTGATATTTGTTATTTGCAGCAAGGAGAAATTATCAGCAGAAGCCTCGATGTATTTACGCACTTGTTTATATTTACGAATAGGTGATAAATCTTCTATTATAATCTTTAGCTTTACAACGTGTGATGCGGAACGAAAGATTAGAATATTGATTTGTATTTATTTTGTATTTTTAGTTAGAAATAGATTTAATTGTGATTTGATATATAGTGTTACATATATAAGTATTAGTATGAATATTCTATATTATAATAGAGAATAAGAAAAGGATTTGTTTCCTTTATTAGGAAGATTTTACTTGGTGGTCAAGTTTTAGGAGTTTATATAAACAATTGTAATCTGATTTATTATATAGAATTGATTGATTATTGAAATTGAGAATTGTTTCTCTCTTGTTATGGGTTGCGATCCTAACAAACTTCTCTTATGCGGTTGAGAAACCCTAGGTAGTGATTCTTCTTCAGTTGGATCACCTTAGGCATGGGTTTTCTGCGGTTAATCCACATTATCTATCCCTTTACTTGTTTTTAACCCTTGTCCTGCACCAAAGTGGTATCAGAGCCACCATCCCTTCACAAATCTTTTATCAAACACCTTCCCTACAAAAAAAGGAAAAAGGAAAAAAATTACCAACAGTCCAAGCAACTACCAGAAACTGCTCAGCAGCCTCCGACAGCCTCCGGCAGCCACCACTAGTCGCCGACAGCCACCAGACAGCCTCCACCAACCACCAAACAGCTTCCAACAGCCACCTTCAAGCCACCAGTAGCCTCCTACAAGCTGTCATCAGCCACCAGAAGCCCCTGAATATTTCAGAACATGCAAAACAACCCCAATCCTTATTTTGACAGGATGGATATTGCTAGCAAAGTAAACAACCGTCTTGATAAATTTATGGATCAAAATAATCTAGGGCTACAAAAATTGGAGAATAAGCTTGAAGATTTGAGTTTGCAAATGCAAGATGTGCGAGCAACACTGAAAATAATTATGGAACAACTTGGTGTGCAACATAATCCTCCGCCTCCACCTGTAAAACCTCCATCTCCAGGTGAAAAAACTAATATTCTTGAAACTTCTAAAGTTCAGTGCATCAACATGGAAAAACAAGAGGTTGAGAAGTTGTTTATTCAGTGTTTTAACATTGAAGAAGAGGTAGAGGAGGTAGTTAAAAGTGAAGAAGCTGTAAACAACAAGAACAACATCGTCAAGGTGAAATATGTTGATTTTCTAGGCCTTGACAAGATATTGACAACGACTAACACATCAAAATTTCTTATTTTGGGTGTGTTGTTACCGAAGATCTGGCTTATGGGGTTGGAATTAGACATCTTCAAGTGCTATGACAAGTCATCACTTTGTTCATTGATTCTCAAATATTATAAAACTCGTGGATGAGTTTTTTTCAAAGGTGAGGAGAATGATGCGGAACGAAAGATTAGAATATTAATTTATTTTTATTTTTTATTTTTAGTTAGAAATAGATTTAATTGTGATTTGATATATAGTGTCATATATATAAGTATTAGTATGAATATTCTATATTATAATAGAGAATAAGAAAAGGATTTGTTTCCTTTATTAGGAAGATTTTACTTGGTGGTCAAGTTTTAGGAGTTTATATAAACAATTGTAATCTAATTTATTATATAGAATTGATTGATTATTGAAATTGAGAATTGTTTCTCTCTTGTTATGGGTTGCGATCCTAACAAACTTCTCTTCTGCGGTTGAGAAACCCTAGGGTAGTGATTCTTCTTCGGTTGGATCACCTTAGGCGTGGGTTTTCTGCGGTTAATCCACATTATCTATCCATTTACTTGTTTTTAACCCTTGTCATGCACCAACCCGTCTTCATTATTCAATTTTTAATAATAGATAACTATATGTGCATTTCCACAAATTGAGGCAGGCTTGGAGATAATCAAAAAGACCATCACATTAAACAAATTACACATACATATGTATATGTAAGCATTATGGCCAAAATATTATGACTAATTAAAAAAATTAACATATAAACCGAGAATTACATACTTATGTATTTGTAAGCATTATGAATGTATATTTACCTGAATATGTATTGAATTTGGAGGATGATTGTGCCTAGAGAGAAGTGGCCGCTTGTGTTGCCGGAGCGCCACTCAGTTTACCCACAGGTCCCATCCTGAATGGATTTAGAAAAATACATCAATAACCACAGTTGTTAACAAAGATGTAGGATTGATAAAAATCCTTATGTATCAATAAAAATGAATTCCCACTCACAGCCCAGTGACTCTCAACTTCTTGCAGGTGACACCTTCCCAGGCTTCACATGAATCAGCCTATATGGATGAGTGTTTGAAACTCAGCAAAATTAGAGTGAAGACCATAATTACATTTTTTTCTGCAAAAGATGTGCAGGAATACCCGCACGATTTGGTCGTGACCATTTATACCCACCTGTTACGAATTTGTGGGATGGGTACTAACTAATACGCATTGCAAGAATGAAAGTCATGTTAATTTATTATTTTTTTTATTTTTAGAGTATATATTACGCATAGTAATAGTCACTGATACACATTGGAGCAAGGGGTATTACGTGACAAGCATACTAAAAATGTGTAATACATTCCTGATGAAAAGTTAAAGTTGCAGTTAAATATAACACCCATTTTGAAACTAGGTAATGCCTATTACAAATATGGGAAATACGTAATAAGTTTAATCATAGTAGTAAATTAAATATTATGGCTCTGTTTGGAATTGATGTTAAAAGTTGTTGTGTTGTTAGAAAAAGTACTGTTGAAAAACTGTTGAAAAAAGTGTTGTAAAAATCAGATGACTATTTGGTAATTTTTTTATATGTATATGCTTAGATACAAAAAATTAAAAATAATAATGTTTTTGGTAAGGTTTAATGGTGAAATCAGCATCTACTTCCCGCAAAAGCTGAAAATCAGATTTTTCTAAAAACATGGGGGATTTACTTTCTCTAACAGCAGCTTTTAGGTCAAAAGTACTTTTTCGAAAAGCAGATTTTGGATTTTACCAAACAGTTTTTTAACTACTTTTCAGCGAAAAGCTGTTGTTGCTGTCAGCAACAGCAATACCAAACACACCCTATGTAATACACATTTGACATGCTGGTTATAAAATTTGCAAAAAAATTTAAAAATTTGGAATTTATTAAAAAAATAAATATATATTTTGTATTAATATTTTTTAAACTCAAATTTGAAATTGTTGAACCCTAAAATACTAAAAATTTAAGACGGTTAAATTAGTGGTGGTTTTTAAATTAAGATTTGGTTAATATGGTTTAGGGTCGGACTAGGGTTTAGGGCATAAAGGCCCTAAACCCTAATATAAATTAGGGTTTAGGCTCTAGGATTTAGGGCTACATCCCAAACCCTAAATCGTTGTGTAATATGTTTTATACTTTTAAATGTTTGTAAAACCCAACTGGGGATTATTGAACCCTAAAATATTAAAAATTATTTAATTAGGGATCCTGTTTTAAATTAGATTTTGGTTCTTAATTCAAAATTTGGTTACTGGGATTTAGGGAACCCTAGTATAAATTAGGGTTTAGGCTCTAGATCCTAAATCCTAAATCGTTGTATAATATACAATATATTATTTAAATGTTTCTAAAACCCAAGGAATTATTGAACCCTAAAATATTAAAAATTATTTAATTAGGGACTACATATTAAATTTAAAAAATTAAATAAAATTATAAAAATAAACGTTACACATTTTTGTATTGGGTAAAAGCAAATATGCATTCATTATATGGGTTTTAATTCCTATTACGCATATGGCATACGAGTACATGTATTTAAATTTTATGTTAAATCCTAATACGCATTCAGTTTCTGGTTTATTGGTAATACGCATTCCATATGCATGTATTATTAGTATCTTTTTGCATATTACGCATTCAGCATATTGGTATTTGTAATAAGTGTCTCTTGAATGCGTAATAGCTTTATGTTTTTCACAAACCCGCCTGTCTTGAGTACACACAAAACATAAGGTTATCTTCTGTCAAATATTTCTTATCACTATTCTCTCTCAGATAATGTAAACACACCCATTTATTGTTGCTAATTTCTAACAATGGAGTGAATCTCTAATGCTGAAGATGGGGATTGCATATTCAATTGGCTAATTTAAGGTACTCGTTTTATTTCTACAACCCTATATCTATCTTTACTAGGGTAACACGATGGCTTCACAAAGTGGGTTTATTTGAGGTTGGGTATATTGTGATGGAAATATTATAATGGATGATGCAAAAGGTGTTAAATATGATAGAAAGATGACTAGATTGGTACAAGAACATCTGTATATGGAAGCCATATGAATTGCGGGGGTACAAGTACATCCAAAGAGAGTCGATGAACGAACACCACATGTAAACTCACATCAACATATGACTTGGGACCGCACCACCTATGTAACACAATAACATGTAAAGCTATATTACAGTTCCTACACATAAATCATCTATAACATATCAAATAAAATACTCACAATAAATAAAAAGATGGAAAAGTATGCAAGTTATTGATTAAATCAAAATTAACGTACCTCAAAGCATACGGGCCTGCAAGATCACCCCGTATATCCATAGGAGGAGAACCAGGGATAGGAGCCAAAGTAGGCAGTCTCGTCCAGGCCCACAACTGAACTAACAATATGCATCATGCCATTTCCTCTACATCAATCTTGCAGGACTTGCATAACTCCCTGTACACGAAAGCAAGTACACATGAACCCCATGATAATGTAGCACAACGATCAAGATCATGCAGTAAAGGTATAAACATGCAATGCACCTGAGAACCCTGATGATCAGTGAATAATACTCCACTAAGCAACTGTAGAAGATATGCCTGAGTATATCGAACTAATTCACACTCTTCTGCATCATCGGCAAGCACCTCAGGAATAGCTGAATCTAACCAGCTCAACTTTAACCTAGAACCAACCAATGCCCGACTCTTAGAATCTGGTGCTTTTCCAAACATGTTCTTTATGGGGTCTTTCCAACCATCATCAGCATGTGTAGATCCAGTAATTGCATTTCCATCAATTCGTGAACTAAGAAGCATGGTAACATCCTGTAATGTAATAGTGCACTCTCCGGTTGGTAGATGAAAGGTATGTGTTTCTGGCCTCCAACGCTCTACTAAAACGGTAATAAGACTCCAATCTATAGTAATACTCGCGAGCCTTGCAATCCCATTAAATCTCAATTTTCTAAGAATCGGAACCATGCTTGAATGTAATGCTGGAAACTTGCAACGAACACGGGTTCGCTGACTGTCCCCACCACCTGCTTTCCACACATTTGTTGACCTATGTTCTGTCTGCAAATACAAGACCGATGGATCTGTAGGTTCTGGTTGGAGCTCAAAATCATCTAAAAATGTATCATCAGATACCTATCTAACATATACAAAATTCATTAGTTGAATGCATAAATAAAACTAATCATGCGTCACTAACAGTCCACATAAAACATCATTAAGCACAAACAACCAGGTCTTATATTAATAGACATAATTAAAAAATAAAGTACAACCTATAACATGACTCAAGACCTTGCACATCAGAAATGGTTCTAAACTAAACCTAAACGTAAATCAAAATTTTAGAATTTGTAATAAAATGAGGTCTGATCAATAATCCCGGATATTGTATCAAGGAAAAGGAAAGAATTTTAATCATATGATGCAAATCAGAAGTACTGAACACAACTGGTTTATTCGGCCTTAAACTAAAATTGAGTATTTAGAATAAAAGTATGTCAAAATACATACTACCATCACAACTAATGGTGGCTTCACTGTATTAGGACATTGTCCTGGGAACTCTTCAAGAGTGCCACTACTTATGTATAAACACAAACCGGGATTACAAACTATGAATATGAATTAAATAAACATTGCAATATGTAAAGAATCCATTGAACTAGCAAATTTACCAATTCAGAAACAACCTCAAAGGTAACTAAACATGGAAAATAACCTCAAAATTAAATCCAATAAATCAAATGTTAGATATGACATAGACATGGTGTTTATGATTTGATTTACAACTACTGCTTCTTCTGTACATCACTCAAAAGTACCATTGCTCATGACACAATAATCATTTTTTGGTAAATCTCTCTCTCTCTCTCTCTCTCTCTCTCTCTCTCTCTCTCAATCACAAGTGTCTCTCAAATATAAAGGGTAACCACAACAATATAAAGCTTAATCTCAGCAGATACTAACAGATAGATATAAATAGGGTCAATTAATAAATACACTTTCAAAATCAAGTCTAGTATATGTATATTCTAACTTGATCCCACTAAAACACTTGATAATGAATGAACAAACTAGATATAATGAAGAACATTTATATAAGAATCGACTCTGATGTGCATATTAAGAAGCTAGATGTTGCTCGGGCTGAATTTTGCTTGATTTTCCTCCAAAAATCGCCAAGGAAATGGTGTTTGGAGAGAGTATTGTGCGTGTAATGTTACAGGGGCAAGGGTTAGGATGTTAATTTAGGCGGGTTATAACCGGGTCGGGTAAGTTTGTATTACGCATTTGGAGAGGGTTATTAGGAGGGTATAATTGGCCATAGTTTTAGAAATAGGTATTCTTGTAACGTAAGAGGTAAAAACAAGCAATAATGTCATTTTTTCATGAAATTACAATTCTACAAAACTAAATAACGTGCATAGGGGGAGTTGATGTCGAGAAGTAAGTTTGCAATTGGACTGGAGAGTCCATCAAAACTCTGTTATTGCAGGCGAGTAAGCTATGTGAAGTGTTTTTTTTGTTATTTAATATCATTTTAAAATGAATGATAACCAAACCAATCAAAATAGGGCATATCAAATTCTACCTCATTCTGGTTTCATAGTTTAGTATAGATACTAACTTACGACCCGTGCGATGCACGTGTCTTGGTTAATATTTATATATTTTCATTTCTATTTTATATAGTTGTATTAAATTTTATAAAAAAAAATAAATACTAAATAATGATTATATTATTATACTTTCATTGTGTATAATTTCAAGTTAAATTCAAATAGTATAAATTGTATATCATTGATGAGATCTTATTTATAATGTAAATATTTGTTGTTGGTGAGATTCGAACCTCAAAACTTATATGCATCTTTATAAATAATAATATAAATGTTTATTGTTAACGGAATTCGAACTTTGAGAAATTACATTTTTTATAATAAAAATATAAATGTTTGTTATTGACGGGTTTCGAACGTAGGAACTTGTGGAGGGTATTTTTTAGTATTTGGATCTAACAACTCTGATTATTTGATGAAGAAGATGTGACGGTCATGATGGAAAGGGATAACCAAAATGAGGGATTAACCAAATTACAAATTATACCTCATTCTGGTTATTAGTACAAAATAGTATAGTATAATATAGTATAGATTACTAGCTTTACAACCCAGTCTTCATTAATATTTTTATATTATTTAAAATTTTAATAAATTTCTTTTTAGATTATTATCTTATTAGTATATTTATATATAATAATATAAATATTTGTTGTTGGCGGGATTTGAATTTGAATTTTGAGTAGTGTACAAATAATAATATAAATATTTGATTTTGGTGGAGTTCGAACCTGAGAGTTTTAGTATTGTAAAAATAATAATATAAAGATTTGTTATTGGTGGGGTTCGAACCTGGGAGTTTGAGTAGTGTATATTTTTTTAGTATTTGAATCTAACGATTCTGATCACTTGATTAAAAAGATCCGACGATCATAAATGGGGATAACCAAACCAACCAAAAAAAGCATACTAAATTATACTTCATTCCGATTATTTATATTTTTAAATAATTTTGTCGATGGTTGTATCTCATACATTTATTAATCTTTTAATTATTCTAATTAAATTTCTTGCATTAAATACTCAATGTGTGTCCTGTCAATTCAATTTTTTTTATTTTTTAATGGAATGTTTGTTTGTTATAATATCTTATGTATTAATTTATTGATGTAAATTATTTGTACATTTTTATGGTTTTTTATGTATTTGTTCTTTTGTTTCTATAACTTTTTGATATTTGTTTTGGATTTTAATTTAAAGTAATTGCATACATAAATGATGAGAATGAGTTTTATTAAACAAACTACATCTTTATTTCTTGATTTTATTAGTCAAACTACCTTTTTTTAAAAAAAAAAATATTTTTTTGTTGTACTTTGAAATCTGTACTTCCTGATGTATTAATTAGTTGATGTAACTTATTTGTACATTTTTTTATATTTTTTTGTTTATGAATTTGTTCTTTATATTTGTTTGTTTGTTTCAATAGCTTTTGGATATTTGTTTAGGATTTTTATATAAAATATTTACATAATATAAATTATTAGAATGAGTTTAATTGAACAAACAACCTCTTTATTTCATGAGTTTATTAGGAAAGTTTTTTTAAAAAAAAATGAATTAGTTTTTTACATTATACTTTGAACTTCACTACTTCAACTTAAACCTAGTACTTCAACTTAAACATGTGTCAGTGAGGTTGTTTTAGTTATGAAATAATGTTGTGGTTTCGAAATGATATTTTTTATTTATATATCTAAATCATTTTGTCGATGGTTTTATCTTCTACTTTTATTTATCATTTAATTATTTCAATTTTTCTAAAATATTATTATGTTTTGTTGTACTTTGAACTTCATGTATTAATTAATTAATATAACTTATTTGTGCATTTTTTTTATATTTTTTATTTATGTATTTGTTCTTTATCTATGTTTGTTTGTTTCTATAGTTTTTTATATTTGTTTAGGGGTTCTTGTTTAGGGGTTCTTTATATTTGTTTGTTTCAATAACTTTTTTTATATTTGATTAGGTTTTTTATTTAAAATAATTACATATTATAATGATTAGAATGAGTTTTATTGAATAAATTACATCTTTATTTCATGAGTTTATTAGGTAATCTACTTTTTTTAAATGAATTATTTTTTTGTACTTTGAACTTCGGTACTTCAACTTAAAGTGTGTGTGGGAAAGATAGTTGTTACAGTTATGGAATGGTGTTGTGGTTTCAAAATGATATTCTTTATTTATATTTTTAAATTATTTTATCTATAGTTGTATCTACTACTTTTATTTATCTTTCAATTAATTCATTTTTTCTAAATATTGTTATGTTTTGTTGTACTTTGAACTGAAAGGTTTCAAGATATAAAATGTAACGGAAACTGTAAAAAAATGTGAAAAAACGGAATTTTCGAAACTCACCACATGATCCATGCGAAAAATATATATTTAATTCGTAGATCAGATTGCTTACATTAATAAGCTATCAGATTGTTTACTTAAGAAGCTTTACAAATTGGTTGACTGCTAGAGATCCAAAACTTGTTCAATCACCACGCATCTCGCTCCCGCGATCTACGCTCTATCGGTATCCACACTAATGCTTGAACTCAAGGATCAGATGTGTACTAGCACAAATCTTTTCTTATTACTCTCTCTTCATCTTCTCTCTTCGTGACTTTTAGTAAAAGTCTTGCATACAAAATCAGCCACACAAGAGATATAATATAGAGGGTACAAAAATAAATTATAACTAATAATTACTAGGAGTTATTATTAATTCGAAATTCTTATTTGTATTATAATTAAGTCTCACTTAATTATTAAACAAATAAATTCATAATTAAAATTGGTAAATTCGAGTATCATTATTTATCTAATTAATTAAGTCAAACTTAATTAATATTATAAATAATTCTAATTACTTTAATTTAATTTAAATCCAATTTAAATCAAATAATCCTTCAAACATTCTGTGTGTGTGAACTTATAGGCTATTATTACGTTGGCAACGAATTTTAAATCGTAAAAAATGAGCGACATTTAGTAATACAATAGTACTACACAAATAATAATTAAATCGGTGATCGATTAAATCTTTCGTAAATAATGTATAATGTAATATAATCTTTTTAACCACATATTATATATTAAACTAGAGACATGTAATGTGTCATTCTCATCATAATTTAATCCATGTTTTCTTGATCAATGAGTAGACTATCACATCAAATCAACATTTGAGCGCGGTCACGCATTTCATAGTCTAGATCACACAAGAGGCCAATAATATTACTCCTAAAATTAGGAGGGTTAAATCCTTTCTAGATCATTCATAATTCTCATATGATTCATAATATACACGAAATACACTTTTATTATTACCCGGTCAAAGATAATTTTTAATGTAATCAAAGTACATTAATTTTCTTATAAAAATATAATGATTTCAAATCTAGGGACCATTACATCACTATCACAGTGAGAATTACTTATGACACAACAGACACGTAAAATCTCATATTGAGTCTGTCCAGCACCATGTACCTTTACATATACATGTGTTTTTGACTTCAATATTACTATACCAATGATCAATGAGATGTGATCATCAGTCAATAAACACACCAGTCTTAATAAATATCTATGTCCCTTAATAATAATACTCGACTAGGGACCTTTAAGAATATTGATACTATTCTCATAATCTCATTTTTAAGTCACGTACTTCGATATATAGAACTCATATCATATTCCAAGGAGATTTATTAATCTAACATTTATATCATAGTAAATTAAGACATAATAAATAATAAAGGGAATAATTGTATAACATAAACATTAATAATCCAAATCTCTTAAACTAAAATATTATAGTGTTATCTCTAGGACACAAACACTAACAATCTCCCACTTGCACTAGAGCCAATCACCCATGTATCTTATACCCATGGAACTAGTATGACCATCGTACTTCTGATGCGACAAAACCGTAGTCAGTGGGTCTGCAACATTATCATTAATATGCACTTTACATATATATGTTAGGTCACACGCACTGTAGAGGGGGTGAATACAGTGTAAAGTACAATCAAATCAAACTTTAATATCTCAAGTAACAGAAAACAAACTTTATTAAAACAATAAACTCTGTTACAGTATGGAACTGTTACCTCTCAGTGATGAACAAATATCACGAGAGCTGCTAGGGTTACTACGAATAATCTTCTCGAATATGATAACACTTATAGTGTAAACCCTATGTCTGTGTTTATATACTACACAGTTACAAGATAATCACTAATTGATATGGAATATAATTCTACTTCCTAAAATATATCAATCAGATATCTTTTCTTCCAAGTATTCTATTCTTCATGCAATTCCTTCTTCATGCATATCTCTTATTATGCTTATCTCGATCTTATTTCCTTTAATCAGCTATTGTCCTTATCTGAATGTACTTCAGCACTTAAGTTCTGATATCCATCTTCTGATGATTATCTCCTGATAATATAAGTACTGATATCCTTAAGTCCTGACTTCCAGTAAGTACTGATTTATCCTGTTTAAGTAAGATCTGAAAACTAAACATAAATCATATTAGCCATGACATTATCAAATATATCCAACAATCTCCCCCAACTTGTAAATTAGCATAATATACAAGTTTAACAAATATTTGATGATCTCAAAAACATTAAGTACAAATGCATGAGAATTAGACTAGATAACTACAACTTACAGTCCTTAAAGCTTTACCAATATTTAACTTCTGATAACAGCTTCAGTCTGTACAAATATCAGAATTTAATCAGTTGTAGATCTTGACTTGGCTTCATCTTCTGATCTCTCTGATGTCAGGAGTTGTTCTGAGATAGTTCTTCAACAAACATCTTTCAGCATATCTAAGTTCATCAATCATTCTCCTTTTAGTATCTTTAAGCTCTGCATTATCTTCACCAATTTGAAAGATTGCAGTCCTGAGATCATTAATCTTTGCTTTTCTTATATCCTGATCCAGTCTGATCAAATAAGCTTTATCAAACTCAAGATTGAATTCCACAGCCCTGCAACCCAGAAAGGTAGTTATAATTTTAGCAGTGTTGGGCTTCATTTCAACTATATCACCCTTGTGATCTCTGTACTTTGGAACATATGTGTTGTCAAACTTAACAGAATAAAGCCTTTTCTGTCTCTGAATCTGATCCTTCAAATAGTTTGCAGCACTTCCTGTCAATCTGTCATCCACTTGAAGTAAGAATAGTACATGCTCCAATTCTTCAAAATACTTCAATGGAATGGCATTTTGCCTTATATGATAAACCCGACCATCTGTCATGAAGTACAACAAGATGTGTTCTTTCAAGTAGGTATGGTAAACCATTTGTACAGATTCCAGTTGATTCAATCTCTCAGGAGTTGCTCCAATACCTGGTTCACTCAAGGAAGTTGGATCATTGGTAGTGTTCTGTATTCTTCTTTCATCAGCACTTCCCAATCCAGTTTTATCTCTTGCTTCCTTTCCAGTAACTACTCTTGCTTCAAAACCACTTGCAGCAGTCTTCAAAGGTTGAGTCTGTTTTGCTTTAGTGAATCCTGGTAGGAGTGTCTTTGGTCTAACTTCTGATATCAAGTTAACTTGAGCTATGTCAGAGGTTACTTGCTTCTTTGAAATATCAGAACTTACTGTCTCTTGACTCTGAACAACTTGAGCCATGTCAGAGGTTGTTTTAAGAACTTTTCTTGAAGTCAGAGCAAGATCATCCTTTTCATCAGTGATTTCTTCATTCTCAGGAGGCACATAAACCTTGATAGGTTCACCAACCTTTTCTTTACCCTTGGATCTTGGATCTATCTGCGGTTGTGATTTAGCCAATGTTGCTTCAGTATTTGTCCTTTCTTTTATCACAATGCCTTTGATTTTTGGAAGTGTCTTTTTACCAGAAGCTTCAGATTTAGATGTGACTTTTTCTGATTTAAGTCTGGCTTCTTCTTCCATTAAACTCTCCAAGTCCATTCCTGGATTTTCCTGAAGAAATAACTGTCTTGACATTTCTTCATCAAAATCTAAAAGTTCATCAGAACTTATCATTTTACCAGTAGCAGAACTAATTCTTTTCCCAGTATCAAAACTTGTCTTGTGACTTGTGATTTTAGCTTTTATTGATGAGAAACCTCTACCTTGACTATGACCTCTACCCATTCCAGAGTTTCCTTGATCATCCTTTTCATCATCCTTCCCTTTCAGTGTATTGTCAGTCTTGCATTTGGACTTAATTACTTTCTCCCCCTTTTGGCATCAGCAGGTAGTAGAAGAGAGACAAGCAATTCCACTGAGGCTTGGATTTTAGTAAGTTGAGATTGCTGAGAAGCTTGATTTTTCAGAATATCATCAATCTGAGCTTGTTGTTTCTCTTGAGTCTTCTCAATATAAGCAATCCTGTCAAAGGTAGGTTGGAAGAACTTTTTCTTGTCAATTTTCTGAATTTGGTCCTGTTTGATGAATTCTTCTTGAATCTTGTATAGCGCTGCATGAGTAGTTGAATGGAGACCTTGTAGATGTTTAGTACTCAATGCAGTGACTCTAAGCTGGGTTTTGAAATCATCAGAAATTAACATTTCATCAGCTTTTGTCAAGTGCTCAGTAAGATGCTTTACATTTGGAACACAGGAAACTGAGTTCCATTCCTTAGTCCACTCCTGTCCTGCAGGAGTTTCACTCCAAGGCACTGGTGCTTCTCTGGTAACAAACTTCTTAACAAGTTCAGATTTAAGAATAGTTTGTTGAGGAGCATGTCCTGAAGGACCTGCTTCATCAGCATCTACATTTGGAGCAACATCACCAGTATCTCCAGTATTTACAGCATCAGAACTTACAGAATCAGTATCTTCAAATAAAACAATAATGTGAGTAGCAATGGAGGCTTCAGCATCCTCTAATTGCTGATCTGGTTCTAAGTTCTGATCAACAGCCATATCCTGATGCTCACCTATATTCTAATCATCAGCATTGAGATGCAGAGAAGGTGTAGAAGAGAAGTCTGAATTTTGAGCAGCATCAGTAACAGGTATTATTGATGGATTAGTTGTTGTTGGAGCTTCTAGGAGAATTACTTCAGGCACAACCAGGTTCTGAACATCAATTTCAGTACTGGTGCCTGTATTAACAGGAGATACAGACTTTTGAAAAGGAGACACAGATGGTGTGTTGGCCTTTTCAAGAACAGCTTCCTGAGATGGAGTTGATGAAGAAGAAGTGACTTTATCAAATTCCTTTTCTTGTGAGATCAGAGATTTCTGATCTCCTTCCTTAGCTGCTGCTTCTTCATCATCTGAAACTGGCATTTTTGCCCTCTGTTTCTTGTATCTCTTTGTAGATATGGATTCCTTGGGAGTTTCAGGAACAATCATTCTTCTAAGCCTCTTGAGAAGCCTAGATCCCCCAATTTCAGAATCCTTCTGAGAAGTCACTGTCTCAGCTTCTTGGACAACAGGTTCTGATGCAGAAAACTGTTCCTCACTGTCAGACTCATCTCTCAAAGCAATCCTCCTTCTCTGTTGAGGTGTTTGAGGAACAGTCTTTGTCCTCTTAGGTTTGGAAGATGAAGGCTTCACAGTAGATGTTGAGGATGAGGGTTGAAGTGTCTGTGAAGTGGAGAGATATGATTTGATATATTGCCTAAGGGTTGGTTGAGTAGTATGGGTGGTAGGTGCTGATGGTTGTTGTGGTGTGTGGGAGGTATTTGTTGGTTGAACATCAGGATAAACAGATCTATAGGAATCAGGATCAGCATTTACTAAGATCTGTTTCACAGACTGAGGAATCTGTAAAGGTCTAACCACTGGTTTCTTAGTGTCAGCATTTACCAGGTCATTAAAGTAACGTTTTGTAACTTTAAAAGGTGAAGTTAAGGTACTGGTTAGTCGAGGTTCATCAGTACAAAAAGTATATATAAGTTGAAAGAATCTAGCAAAGTAAACAACATTCCTATCCTCTGTCATCCTATCCCCAATAGAACCTATTATAGCCGTTGCAAAATCAAAATGAGTTTGGTTTATAATGGCATACCCGATGTGCTGACTCATTATGGGGATGGCATCAAAATTCGAACACTTGTTCCCAAAAGCTTTAGTGATGCAGTCGAAGAAGAAGCTCCATTCCCTTCTGATATGAGCCCGTTTCAACAGCCCAAGCTTTGCCAAACTCTTTTCATACCCCAAACTGGCCATTAACTCCTGAAGAGCTGATTCCTCTGGAATTGAAAAAGTACATCCTTCTGGGAGATGTAGAGCCTTGCGTATTGTACCAGGAGTGACTGCATATGAAAAATCACCCACTTCGAAAACAATACTAGGAGTACCATTTGGACCACCATTATCAAAGTTTCCAGTCCTCCAAAGTGTCAGAACTTATTGGCTTGAGAGGACGGAAGGTTGGGTCAATGCATACCCGATTTCACTGTGTGCAAGAAGATCTTGCACGAAATGCAATTCAGACAGAGCTTCAGCATTATCAAGAATTGCAGCATAGTTGTTTGGAACAAATTTAGCTCCATCAATGATCAAATCCTTAGGTGCCATGAAAATAATCGAGATGTAAAAGTGCCTGTTAGGTGTTTGATAGAATGTCTATATGAAAAACCAACGTTAGAAGAGAAAAGAGAGTAAAAACAAATAGAGAGAAAAAGTATGAAAGGAAATAAAAGATTAAAAAATCCTCTCTCTATCTTACTTGTACTTTTGAAAAAGAAAAAAGAAAAAAAAAATGTAACCATTGGACACCTGTCAGACATGCAGTAAAAACGAATAGTTAATGGGCACGAGAAAACAGTAATCATTACTTACCCACTTGCAGTTTTTCAAGGAAAAAACCGTTCCACTTACCCAGTTATTCCATTAATCAAGGTAAATCAGTTTTAATTCAAAATTGAAATTGTTCCCACTTATTTAATTATTTTTCACTGCAACATCAATATTCTGAAAAAAAATCGAGTGAAAATGACCATAATAAATCGGACGAGCAAGTACTGATAAAATAAAATCAGAACTTAAGTTAAAACAGAATTTATAAGGTCATCAGAATATGAATATGTATCAGGATTTATCAATACATTACAAAATATCTTAGAGACAAGATCTTGAAACAAAAACAAATTTCATTAATATATTGTTAGGTCACACTTTCACTGTAGAGGGGGTGAATACAGTGTTTATTACAATCAAATCAAACTTCAAGAACTTATGTAACAGAAAACAAACTTTATTTAAACAATAAACTCTGTTACAATCTGAAACTGTTATCTCTCAGTGATGAACAAAATATCACGAGAGCTTCTAGAGTTATATTGAATAATATTCTCAATAATGATAACACCTCTAGTGTAAACTCTATTTCTGTGTTTATATACTACACAGTTACAAGATATTCGCTAATTGATATGGAATATAATTCTGCTTCCTAAAATATATCAATCAGATATCTTCTATTCCAAGTATTCCATTCTTCACGGAATTCCTTCTTCATGCATATCTCTTCTTATGTTTATCTTGATCTTCTTAACTTTAATCAGCTACTGTCCTTATCTGATCGTCCTTCAGCACTTAAGTTCTGATATCTATCTCCTGATGACATAAGTACTGATATCCCTTAAGTTCTGACTTCCAGTATAAGTACTGATCAGTTAAGTACTGATTTGTTCTGTTCAAATAAGATCTGAAATCTAAACATAAAACATATTAGCCATGACATTATCAAATATATCTAACAATCTCCCCCAACTTGTAAATTAACAAAATATACAAGTTTAACAGATATTTGATGATGTCAAAAATATTAAGTACAAATGCATGAGAAATAGACAAGATAACTACAACTTACAGTCCTTAAAGTTTTTACCAATTCTGTTAGATATATTTGATAATGTCATGGCTAATATGTTTTATGTTTAGATTTCAGATCTTATTTGAACAGAACAAATCAGTACTTAACTGATCAGTACTTATACTGGAAGTCAGAACTTAAGGGATATCAGTACTTATGTTATCAGGAGATAGATATCAGAACTTAAGTGCTGAAGGACGATCAGATAAGGACAGTAGCTGATTAAAGTTAAGAAGATCAAGATAAACATAAGAAGAGATATGCATGAAGAAGGAATTCCGTGAAGAATGGAATACTTGGAATAGAAGATATCTGATTGATATATTTTAGGAAGCAGAATTATATTCTATATCAATTAGCGAATATCTTGTAACTGTGTAGTATATAAACACAGACATAAAGTTTACACTATATGTGTTATAATTATTGAGAATATTATTTAGTATAACTCTAGCAGCTCTCGTGATATTTTGTTCATCACTGAGAGATAACAGTTCCAGATTGTAACAGAGTTTATTGTTTAAATAAAGTTTGTTTTCTGTTACATAAGTTCTTGAAGTTTGATTTGATTGTGATAAACACTGTATTCACCCCCTCTACAGTGAAAGTGTGACCTAACAAGTGGTATCAGAGCTATCTGTTAACACACATACAGTTAAAGATCCAAACACAGTCATGTCTGACACAGAAACTCCAACTAAGCCTACCAAAACTGAGGAATCATCAAAGACATCAATTCAGAGTCGATATGAGACTATCAGAGTTCCCATATTGAGACCATCTGAATATCCCATATGGAAGGTAAGGATGACCATGTTTCTGGAAGCAACAGATCCAGAATACCTTGATAGAATCAGGGAAGGGCCTCACAAACCTACCAAGCTCGCTGTTGTAGTTCCAGGTGAAGCAGCAATGACCGTACCAAAGGAAAAGAATGATTACACTGCTGAAGATATAGCATCTATTGCTAAGGATGCCAAGGTACGTCACTTATTGCATAGTGCCATTGATAATGTAATGTCAAACAGGGTAATCAACTGCAAGACTGCTAAGGAGATATGGGATGCACTGGAGACAAGGTGTCAAGGAACTGAAACAGTTAAGAAGAACAGGAAGACAATACTCACTCAAGAGTATGAATACTTTGACTCTAGGACTAATGAGTCATTGACTGATGTGTATGAAAGATTTGTCAAACTCTTGAATGACTTGTCATTGGTTAATAAGGAGTATGATCTTGAAGATACAAACCTCAAATTCCTGTTAGCTCTTCCTGAATGTTGGGATTTGAAGGCAACAACAATTAGAGACAACTACAATCTTGATGAAACAACTCTTGATGAAATCTATGGAATGCTCAAGACTCATGAACTTGAGATGGAACAAAGAAGCAAGAGAAAAGGAGGAAAGTCAAGGACAGTTGCTCTCAAGGTTGAAGAGGAATCCCCCAAACCACCTTCCTCAAAGAAAGATAAGGGTAAAGCTCTTATCATAAAATCTGATACTGAGTCATCAAGTTCTGAGAGTGATGATGACTCAGATTCTGAAAGCTTGCCTGAAACTGATGCTGATGAGGAGATGATGAAGCTGTGTGCTCTTATGGTGAAAGGAATCACAAAGATTGCATACAGGAAGTTCAGGAAGGGAAAGAAGTTTTCCAGGAAAGGCATAAGTTCTGATAAGAAGAATTTCAGAAGATCTGAAGGAAAAGGAGGAAAGTCTGACAGAGGAGATTATGCTAATGTTAAATGTTATAATTGTGGTGAGAAAGGCCACATATCTCCTGAGTGCAAGAAGACCAAGAATGACAAAGGCAAAGCTCTTGTCACAAAGCAGAAAAGCTGGACAGACACCTCAGACTCTGAAAGTGAGGAGAACTATGCATTGATGGCAAATGCTGAAAAATCAAGTTCTGAGAGCAGTTCTGAAACTGCTGAAACAAAGGTACCTCAGACTACTTATGCTTTTCATACTGATGATATTAATGAGTTGAGAAGATATCTTAAAACCATGTTTGTTAGTTATAGAGATCAAACTTTAACATGTGAAAGATTAACTTCTGAAAATCTTGCTTTTAAGAAAAGAAACAATTTCTTAGAAAAAGAGTTAGTCATGTTTCATCAAACTCAGAAGGATAGAGATGATGCTTTTTATGTTAGGGATGAAGTGCTAAAAATGAATGAATCTCTAAAAACTGAGTTAGAAAAGGAGAGAGAGATTATCAGAACTTGGACTAACTCTGGCAAAACAACTCAAAATTTGCTGAGCAGTGGAAACTGGAAAGAGGGCTTAGGTTATGAAGAAAATAATGAAAAAGGAACTGAAGAAATTAAGCCTGTTGATAAGCAAAAGCCGAAGTTAAAACCTGTTAAGTTTGTAACTGAAAAATCCGAAACTGAGAAATCAGAAGTTAAAAAGGAATTAGCTTCTGACAAACTAAAACAGGAAAAGACAGCTGAAGTTAACATAGGCTTAATGACAAAGAAGCAGCTTAAGCATAAGCTGAAAGATGTTAAGAATGCAAACAAGGTAAAATCACCTAGGAAAAACAGGAATGGAAAGGAAGGTGTGAATAAAAGCAATAACTATAAATCTATTCCTGATGCTCCTAGGAAAGCATGTTATAACTGTGGAAGTTCTAACCATCTGGCTTCTTTTTGCAGGAAGAATAAGAATATTAACTCCTT